>NC_056047.1:2548704-2857532 GCF_004379255.2 Salvia splendens
CAGCATTTACAAACATCAGAAATTCGCGGCTCCATCATGGCTATTTTAAAATTTAAAATTTGACTGAATTTCATAATTTTTTTTGACAATTTAACATTAATATGAAAGGAAAAGTGAAGTTATTTTATGAGATATAATGGAGTTAATTAGGCATTGACTCGGGAAAAAATTTTCCGAAGTCAAACAAACCTTTGTAATTATTACCAAATCCGTGGTTGGCTGGTTGCTGTGTGCTGTATCTTAATTGCGTAAATCTTAAATTAACTTGCCAAATGTCATCGCCGCAAATTATATTTGGAGTTTTTCAAATGTTATTCGAAAAAAAATCAATTATTTTATACAGGCAATGCAATTAATTAAATTGAAGCGTAGTAGGTACAATTTGAAAATTTGTAAAAATATAAATTTTCTAGAGGATGAAGATGAAATGTATAGAAGGAAAAGTATTATGAAAATGAAATGCACTAAACGAAGAAAAGTCGCTAATGAGAGGGAGAGAGCTTATGCTGTTATGCTTGTGAATAATAGTGTCTAATGCAGTGGAATGACTAGCCTATTTATAGGCCAAGCCACCATGCAGGGTCAACCAAGCCATGGAGGCTCATCATGGCAGATTCGTAACCGCCGACGGTTACGAGCGTGTGCTTTTCTCACGTGGCAGCTCTGACTGTGCCACGCTTGACGACGTGTAAAGCCACTTGGATTGCTGACTCTGCGGTGGTATAAAAAGATTAAGTTTGGGCTAGGGACAAGCCCAAGCACCAAGCCGAAAGACCAAAGACCAATTGCCAAGATCCAAGGTCCAGGTCCAGGTCCAAGATCGGGATCAGGACCGGGCCCGCGAGCACGGGCACGGGCTCGGGCGGGCGGGCGGGCGGGCGGCGGCGGCGGCGCGCGCGTGTGGGCTCTTTCACCCATCTTGGTCCACTATAATTATTAAGTAACATAAAGTCACTTAATTTAAACACGTTAAAAGATGTGTTAATCCTCCAATGTGGGATAATTAACACTAGTTAATTATTCCCTAAGCTCCAACTCTAAGCTTTAATTAAAAGCTAATTATGCCCAACTTTAATCCATTATTTCTCACTCACCGGAGATCGGATTTGAGAAAGTGAATATACTACATTTATCTACGTAAAATGTAGATCGACGCTATGTCATTTAATTTCACAAAATTAAATGTCTTGTCACATTTATTATTTGGTCAAAATCCATTGACCGGACATATTTAATCCATGATTTTTACAACACCTTCTGCCGACAAAGAATGCAACAAAGAGGCAAAAACAACACCATTGCCAAAAGCCAAGAACTATCCCAACCGTAAGCAAAAGAGGGCAAAAGGGGCGAGATGAAGTTCACCCTTTGTAACATTTGGCAAGTGGTATTGATTCTTCGATAACTTCCAGACCATCTTCTAGCTTTGATCAGCTCGCCACACATGTCTCCTGGTAGGAAAGGAAAGTTTGGGCACCACCCTTTAATCCATGAGCGAGTCTCCACAAAATTAATCTTCTTTCAACATCCCAATTTGGTTCAAAATTTTGGAAAACCACTTTGTTTCTAATCCACCATATGGACCACGAAATCACGTAGAAAAGAAATGTCCATATTTTCTTATCAAACTTGTAGAAAGGTGCATTCATTCAAGTGAGAAAGCATAAGATCGGGTCTTCGGGCTAGCTGAAGGCGAGATTCCATTGGTTGCTGCAAAAATACCACAGGCTGCTAGAGTACTTGTACCCAAACATGATGTTCTGGATTCTCTCGCTCCCCCTTACAAAAAATGCACAAATCATCTGTGATTCCGGAAACTCCGAATCTTAAAAGTCTGTCCCTGGTGTTAAGTTTTCCCCGTGGGACAAACCAAACCAAATCAAAAGTTGGGCAGCAGGTGGGACAACCTAACGGTAGTACAAATTTAAGTTTTCTATATGTCCTAATCCTAATGTAAGTATAATTGCAAAAAGACACTCACATTTATGAAAATTCACTTTTACCTACAAATATATTATCTCGGTGCTTAGATCAGATGATGATGTGGCATACCAAAATTTACACGTGACATTTCTTACACGTCTACAATATATGATGTGGAATTCTATAGCAAATAATATGTGATTTGAAAACGTCACTTACGCTCAGTGAGGTTTGAGTAATTGTCTTGGCACGGGACGAAAGACTTCAGGAGAGAGAAAGTGTCTAGAAATAAATTTTATTTGTCGAAATTTCCATTCTTTTTTATTTGAAATTGGTTTGAGTTGGATATGACTGAAGAGAACATTGATGGTGGTGGAAATACGTGTGTTTGGAGTTTCAAATTTAAATGTATTTTGTCTCTCAATTAATTAGGTTTGTTTGTTATCTTTGGTTCCTTGTGCTATTAGAACGCTGGCAGTTAGATTATACGTAACACGTCTAAATATTAATGAACATTAATGAATGAGAACAAAAGCAAGTGAATAATAGCATCAAACTAATCATCACGGGCCGGTGGAAGACTTCCTTATAATACAGCCAAGGCCCATTACTTATTATTCGCAAGGCACTTGTAAGTGGGCTGGGCCGGCCTAACACAACACAGGTCCATCTCAGCCCGATCAACTTCTGAGGACTGTCTCTGCCGAGACCCCTAACTGAAGTGGGTCGAACTTGGCAAGACAAAATAATCTTCTTCTTTTTTTCGTGCATTTCTCACATTTTTTTTATGTAATTTTGAATTTTTTACAAAATAAAAATTGTGATAATTAGAGGGTTCAACCGTTCAAGTCATAATGATTTAATCATATAAATGTTCCAATCTTATTATATATAAAAATTTCCACATATTGGACATTGATTAGAAAGGATAATTAATTACGATATTCAAATGGAAAATTTTAATAAAAGTTTCTCTCGGCTAAGACTTCTTGATGATAATTATGGTGTAACGAATTCGCACTTAATTTTAATACTAATACAAATAAAATATAGTAATCAATAAAAATAAAATGATGCACATTCTTCAAATTCCGTAGTCAGAAATCTAGCTAGCTATATATACTAGTTCATTCGAATCACACATGGATACTATATTTGATCACTTTTTCCATGGGAAAACCGGAATACTTTGTTCGTTTCTAAAGAAATTATGCTTATCAACTTTGGTCTTCACCTTCACCAACCTATTGAAATTCTCCTTGAAGTAGCTCGCGCCGTACACCAGCCCTTCCAAGTAGCTATTCCTCCCATTGTGATTTATCCCGATGTCGAGATCTCTGTAGTTCAAGAAAGCTTCCCTCGGCGCCATGGAGACGTACGGTGTCATAAACTCGTACAACTCCCTCGTTTGTGTCAAGTACCGGTCCGCAGCCTCCGCGCCTTCCTCGTTCCAATTCGTCGCGTATTGCAGCTTTGCAATGTTGCCGGCCCTGTGGGGGAACGGCCTCTCTGGCGCGGGAATCTCGGCCATTCTTCCGCCGTACGGATTGAACGTCAGCTGCGGCGTGCGCAACTCGACCATTTTCTTGAATAGGAGGTCAAGTGCTTGTTTTGGAATGGGTTTCTTCAGGTAGTCCGATTTTCTCTTTAGGTACGTTAGAGACTGCGGAACCCTACTTAGGAGCTCTGCAACCGGAGTTCCTAAGGGGAAGTCTGTCCAGAAAAGGACTGACTGGACCCAGCTCATTTCTAGACAGTCTGACAACAACAGTCCCATTTCAGGAAAACTGTTGTTAATTAGGGCAACTAAATCTCGCGAGTTCCCAAGGTACATCGTGCGGAAAGTAGCCCTGTTGGTTCCGTTGACCACACTGAGTGTCAGTCTAAGGAACAGTTCCTTGGGAAACTCGTCTGCCGCTATCTCCTGATAGCGGTGGACGAGGTCGACGAAATTTTCGTCGTAATCCCTCACGACTCGGAAAACCGTCACGGTTTCTGGGACGGGTACGATCTTGATTTTGTACGACACCACGACGCCGAAGCTGGACCCCCCGCCACCGGTGATGGCCCAGAAGAGATCCTCCCCCATGGCCCTCCGGTTGAGGAGGCGGCCGTGGACGTCGACTATCGTTGCGTCGACGATGTTGTCGACCGAGAGGCCGTACTTGCGCATCATGTTGCCGTAGCCTCCGCCGCTGAAGTGGCCGCCGACGCCCACGGTGGGGCAGACTCCGGCGGGGAAGCCGTGAACCGGGCTTTTCTCGGCGATTCTGTAGTAGACTTCGCCGAGAATCGCCCCGACCTCGACCCACGCCGACTCGTCTTCGACGCTGACGTTGACGGACCGGAAATTGAACATGTCTAAGACGAAGAAGCTGGGATCGTCGGACCAATACGAGACTCCCTCGTAGTCGTGGCCGCCGCTGCGGATCTTCATCTGCATTCCGTGAGCTTTGCCGCAGAAAACGGCGGATTGGAGATTTGCTTTGCGGTGATGATGATTTGGGGTTTCGGAGTGTAGGATTCGTTGAAGCGGAGGTTTCTTATGTAGTTTTGAAGAACGGATGAGTAAGAAGAGTTGTTTCGAGTGTAAATGAGTGAAGAAATGGATGGATCGGAATGGTCTTCAAGGCATTGGATGAATGCATGGTGGGAAGAGGTGTTGGAGCTCGCCCATGAGAGGGAAAAGAGGGAGAAGAGGAGAGAGAATGATACTGTGATTCTTGAATAATTCATTGTCTGCAAATGTGATGTTGTAATGAGGGGTTTGTGATCGAATTATATAGGGAATTTTTTAAGTATGTGGGAAGACACGTTTGATGCAAATCGGATAATCATTACATAATGCATAATTTGACCTTGAAATATTCAAAGAAGGTAACGTATTCGACCTCTGACAATCCGTTTGATTAATGCATTGTTGATTTTTGAATGATTATTTGTTTACGTATACAAATGTAAATAGATTTCAGCATATAAGGGAAAATATCAAATAAGATATTGATCAACTTAATATAAATGTCTAAATTAGCTGCTATTTTGGGTTTGAAAATTATTACTTTATCTTCTTGACTACTATTTGTAGGTGCAAATTGAATAAGATCCAACTTTTAATTGAGATGATTAATATGTTGTGTTCTTTTTAAATCTAAATTTATCATAAGAAAACGAAGTATAAGAAAAGATGAAATTTTTATTAATATTTCATCAATTCTCACTCAATTTTTTTATTTATAAATAAACAATTGTTTGAAGCCTTCGTCATAGTGGACTCGAACTAGAGACCTTTAACATTGAACGTGGACATTAAAAACACTACCACTATGCCAACATGCACACAATTTATGTTTTTTTTTAATTTCACATGAGGTAGAAAAAATGGAAACATATTATCATATTAATATGTTATGAACTTATGATATATAGTAGTATCATAAATTAGAGGGAAAAAGAGTTGCTCGGAAAAAAAATTATCTCTTACTTTGGTAAAAGGTGAAAATATATGTTTTCATTTTTTTCATCAAAGAGAACAATGGATGATTTAACTTGTGATGTTATTGCACTTTTCGTACAATTTATTATTATTTCTAGAATTATGCATGACCCAAAACTACTTCATCTACGTATTGTGGATATGGTTGGTGAAAATAAAAGAAATTATGTGAAGTAAAATTCTACGGCGCCTGGTGCCTAACTTTCCCACTAATAGAGATGGTTCTCATTTTAAAAAAACAATAGATGAAATTCTTGGTTGACTAATGTAATAGTCAATTATACTGCTGACGTAGATACACCAATAATTGAAAATATATTTAATAGAGAGAAGGGTAATGAAAGAGATCGTTGAAAATATAAAAAGTCATCCCACAAAAAATAACACTAACACAAATATATACACAATGTAAAATGATCAATGGATAGAAGTTCGCTGAGATGATATATTTGACTCCAACAGTTCCTTTTATAATGTTTGTTTATTTATGAGCAATTGTTCTTAATAAGTTTACTTTACTTACATAATTGTATCTATTTCACCAAAAACTATAATACTATAAGATAATTTCAAGAATTCAGTGATGTACGTCAGCTTGAATTTATGGTGAAGTAATAGTAGTATTTAACTTATTTAATAATTTTTAATTTCGATATTACTTGATCGAACTTTCTTGCACGTATTTATTAATGAAGTGAAAACTTAAACAACGAAGTCTAGAATTGATGACTTGCACGGAATTCGAGACATTTTAGTAGTAGTAGTAGTAGTAATATTTTGTAAATTATTATTAGGGGAGGAGCAGTATAGAAGATTATGATCGATACGAAATTAATTAATTACGATATCGATATTTGAGTAATGTAAGTTTGATTTTGTAGATGTATCCAAATTCGATTTGGATTTATGGTTGTCTGGAAAGTGCAGAAACATGCTGTGTTCATGTAATTTATTTATTAATCATGACTGTATTACTCTAGTAATTTATTTATTAATCATAGGAGTAGTATTTAAATAGATATCTTAGTTGCATATATAGAACGCCAAAATTGCCCTCCATTAATTAACATACGGAATAAGCCCAACATGGAAATGTCATACGAAGCCCGGCCCGGTGCTATATAAAATTGTAAAGGGCTTGGATTGGAATTATTATATGACTCATCGACTAGTTAAAAATAAAATGTGTAAGAAGTGTGACTATGTGGTAATTTGTTTGGATAGAATTATAATAAGAGTTAATCCGTAATTATTTCAATATATAGGTAGTGTCTTATCAACCCCATATAAGAATGTCTTGCTAATATTTTATTGCTATGGAATTAAATAGGTACCTTAAGGTGCCGTTCGGTTCGATAGATTAATTAGTAGTGAGATACAATATGAGATAACTTTAGATGTGCCTTGTCTAGGATTAAATTAGCATTGGATTCTATATTATTGTTTTGTTGTTTGGATTATATCTAAGATAAATTTAATATGGTGTTTGGTTAATAAAATTAATGTTTAGATTATGTGTTTAGGATTATTTACTATTAAATTATGAATGATATAATTGTTTGATTAACTAAATTAAATATTAAATAAAGCTTATTTAAAGATTGAAAATGTTAAAAATAAAAAAAAGCACTACATATAACCCCATTCATTTTACTAAGCACTAAACATCAATAATATCGTAATCACCAGCTAATTCCATTAATTACATAGCAATGATTATGTTACTTATTTTTTATGGAACTGAGCAGACGGGCTTTGACGCGGGCTGCTAAGTAGTCACGGGCTGCATTTTTTATGGTGGTGTTCGGGTTGCAAGATAAAATAATACCAAGATACAATCTAGGATTGAGTTGTGAGATTATTTTAGTCATAGGAGGTTAGTTATGACTAATTATCTCATGATTGTTCATTTAGGTTTGAGTTGTGGGGTTGAATCTCATGAGCCAAACACACTACAAATTTAATCCCAGATTCAATATTGCAAACCGAACACCCCTATGTGTATTGAGAACCGAACAACAGATTAAAGACAGAGTGAGATTGAATCTTGGTTCAATTAGGCCAAGCGAACAGGCACTAATTAGATTCAACGTCGAAATTGACCTCCAAAAACTAGTCCATCCGTCATTAAAATATGCAATAAGCCCAAATTGGATGTAGAATTAACTAACATCGAGCCCAAAATGAAGATGCCTTACCAGGCCGATATTACATTACCTGTAATGGGCTTGGATTTAATTAAAAGAAAGTCGTAATTGCCCTCCAAAAAACCATATTTAAGCGTATAATTTCAAATTTAATACTCATATTATATACTCATCCGTCCCATAAAAATATGAGCATTTTCCATTTTCGTCCGTTCCATAAAAATATATGCATTCCATTTTTAGAAAGTTATATCAATTTAATAATGTAGGTTCCACTATCCACTACACTACTTTAACTACCATTATTCTCATTCTCTTACTTTACCATATCATTATCCTCGTCTCCCTCACTTTACCAAATTTGTCTTAATTCTTATGACATACTCATTGCCCATATTTTCATGAAACGGAGGGAGTACTAATCTTGAAGGACGGATCTAGTGTGTACAATTGTGTTACCACAATTCAATTAAAGTGTTTATTAAGGCTTTGATTTTGGATAATATAGCATGTAATTGTAATGAAAATATAGTGTAGATACCATACATAGGGTTGCGTTAGTGTATTAACTAATTTACAGTAATAACTAATAACTTTCAATTTTGTGTATTAAAATTATCAACACAAAGATATGATTATATCAATACAACATGTAAATTTAAATATCAACACAAAGACATAAGTTTATCAACACAAGAAGATTGATAAATTTATGTCTTTGTGTTGATATTTTTAACATACAAAATTGATATTTAGTTATTACTATAAAAAGTTAGTATTTGATCACACACACACACAGGGTTGCGTTAGTGTGCTAACTAATTTACAGTAATAACTAATAACTTTCAATTCTGTGTATTAATATTATCAACACAAAGACATAATTATATCAATACAACATGTAAATTTAAATATCAATACAAAGACATAATTTATCAACACAAGAAAGATTGATAAATTTATGTCTTTGTGTTGATATTTTTAACATACAATATTGATATTTAGTTATTAGTTATTACTATAAAAAGTTAGTATTTGATCACACACACACACACACACACACACACACACACACATATATATATATATATATATATATATATAGGGTCCTGTTGGGTTGAGATTTTTAGGCCTAATTGAGAATTAAGATGCATTTTCAGTCACTCATTCACAATTTTCGCGCGATGTCAACTATTGAGACATTATGTCAACTAGGGGGCAAAATTGTCATTTTCGCGTGATGTCAACTACAGAGACATTATGTCAACTACGATGTCAACAACAAACGTTATTTATGTCAACTATTATGTCAACAACGTTTTACAAATAATTAATGTCAACAATAAATATTTTCATGTCAACGACCTATATTATTTATGTCAACAACAACGTTTTACATATAATATGTGTAGATATATGTAGTTGACATGGATTGTACACATAGCTGACATTATATGTGTATAGTTGACATGAATTGTATATGTAGTTGACATTATATGTGTGTAGTTGACACGAATTGTATATGTAGTTGACATGGATTGTACACATAGTTAACATTATATGTGTGTAGTTGACATGAATTGTATATGTAGTTGACATTATATGTGTGTAGTTGACATGAATTATATATGTAGTTGACATAGATTATATATGCAGATGACATTATATGTGCGTAGTTGACATTAAAAAAGGGAGATAACTATATCTTGAATCTAACTCTTAGCAACTAATTCCCAACTAGGGAATATCACCAAACACCTAGAGTGCATTATGATTAAGCTTGATTTCCCAATCCAGCTCACATCCAACACAATTGATAATCCAAACCCTAAAACTTCCAATTCCATAAACGAATCAATAATTAAGCTTGTAAAAAATTCAAATCCTATAACAAAAGCAAATTTTGGAAAATCAATCTCTCAAATCAGTTCACATCCTACACAATTGATAATGCAAAGCCTAATACCTCCAAATCCATAGTTCCATGCTCGAATCAACAATTAAGCTTTTCAAAAAGCTCAAACACTGTTTATTAATTAATCGAGGCCATAAATCACCCTCGACGGAGGCGACGGTAGAGCTGTTTCTTTGATCGGCGGCGATTGGTCGGAATTCACCCTCACCGGTGGAGTCGCGCACACCGGAATCACGGACCTGATTTGCACCGCCAGCGCGAATTTGGGGATTGATCCAATTTGAGGAACCTTGATCTCCTCCTGCAGGCTTGATGAGGATTTCACTAGATGAAGTCTCGATTGCTTGACAATCGGCCGCCTACAGCCGCTGCAGCGGCGGCGGTGGGAGAAATCGTTGGTTTTGTGGAGGAGAAAGAGTTGAGGCGTTAGCGCAGTGACGGATGACATCCTAGACCAGAATGAAATTACCATTATGCCCTTTCATAATTAATTAATGTAAAAATATTTTCCATGTGGCAAATTCTGAACCACTCATTTAATAAAAATGAGTGGTGCATCTCAGTTCTCAATTAGGCTAAAAAATCTCAATTGATCACGACCATATATTCATATATATATTGATAATTGGTTTATGGGCCATAAAAGAATTATCTGAAAAAAACAATTGTTTTCCATAAATAGAAATATTATACGCATTTAACAAAAACATAAACACACTGCCATAGCAATTCATACATCATTATCACTAGGGGTGTGCATTCGGGTTTCTGTTCGATTTTTTACCAAAACCGAACCAAAACCGAAAAACTGAATTTAGTTCAAAATCCAAATCGAACCGAACCCGAAAAACTGAAAAACCCGAACAAAACCGAAAAACCCAAAAAAACAAAAAAAAACCCCGAAAACCCCGAAAAAATAAATACAATATTAATATATATATATATAATTTATTTTATTTTATATATACTAATAGAATATTTATATATAATATAAAATGAATAATACATATAATATGTATTATATAGTAGAATATATTAAAAGACTATATATATTATATATAATATAATATATTAAATTAATAGAATATATATATAATTCGGTTTTTCAGTTTTTCGGTTTTTTTCTTCGCCCGAACTGAACCGAAAAATCGAAATTTTTATATTTTCAAAACCGAACCGAATCGAAAAACCGAAAAAACTGGACTGAATTTCAAAATTTCGTGGTGGCTCGGTTCGGATATTCGGTTTCCGATTTTTTGCTCACCCCTAATTATCGCGTGCAAGAATAGAAATTAAATAATAATCACAACTTGTTTTGTCAACAAAAAAAACAAGCATTACTAAATACGGGCGACAATTATCTTGGACTTGTTAGGGATAATACTGCTCATTTCTGAAAATTTTAGGTGGACGGGCTACCGTTTTCTCATGTACAAGCCGATCGAAAATGTCGTTATAATACTTCTTCCACCAAACACTCGCTTGCGCATGGCTCGCCTCCCCGATAACATTGTTGACTCCGGGGTCGAGATCGCATTGGGTCAAAAATAAGAGCACGGCAAAATCAAGAAACGAGTACGACACTAACAATTCTACAATTACAATATTATAATTCTTTTTTCTTTTAATATTTTTTAACTTTATCAATTGCATATTAAAACTTGTGTTACTTCATATATACAATACCCATTAATTTATTCCCACAATGATATAAGTCAATCACAGTTTAAATTTAAAACGACGTTCGAGGAAATAATCTTGCAACTCTGGTAAGAGAAGAAAAGTCGATTTAAATTGCAATAAGACTACGGTGTTCAGTTTTAGAAATATGAACTATATCTATTTGTGTTAGTATATTAATTAGTTTGCTTGTTACTACTCCATAACTTGTAAATTTCGTCGCTACTAATTCAAGGTAGCGATTGGAGTGAGAGTTCTATGTACAAACTAATAGTAGTATTTTATAATCGTTGACTTAGTGGGTTGTGTTATTTATAATAAAACTGTAATTCATACAGACATGATCTTTGTATAATTTTAAAAGTAAATAAAATACTATAATAATATTTACTAAACAAATAGTATAAAAATAGGTATGTTCAGGCTGATCTTATTACGATTAATTTTTTAAAAATTAATTGAAAATATGTGAAATTTGGATCGATAATTAAAATATAAAATCAATAGTATAATGAATTTGGGACGGTCCAACATTAAAAAATGCCAAGGGTAGTACCGTACTTTCATGTAAGTTACTCCCTCTGTCCCACATAATTTGGGACACTTTGACCGGGCACGAGTTTTAAGAAATGTAATGAAAAGTGAGTTGAAAAAGTTAGTGGAATGTGGGTCCCACTTTTATATATTAGTTTTATAATTAAATGTGAGTAGGAATGAGTTAGTGGAATGTGGGGTCCACTACCAAAAATGGTAAAAGTGAAATGAGTCAAATTATGTGGGACGACAAAAAATGAAAAACTAGGTCAAATTATGTGGGACGGAGGGAGTAGTTGCGATAGCGAAGTTTGACCGTTGAGGTTGACGCTCATTCGTGGCGCCACATCACTTTATGGTCAAATAAATTCCCATTAAATTTTAGTAGGAGTAGTAGTATTTATTTTTTGGTAAATCTACACTGCAATTTGGGCCTATGGATTGAGCCCACGTATTTCTTCTGCAATTTCTGTCCATAATCCAACCAGTTTTACAAATATTAATCCAATCAGTTTTACAAAGCAAACAAACACACAAAATTTTGATTCTTTTATTAGAATTGTCCTATTTCAACATGTATAATCTTACACTTTCATAAAAGGTGTCTATCGGTAGACATCAAAATATATGTTTGGTATAGAGAGATCTAATTAGGTTTTAAATCTCATCGTTGCTTTATCTAGTATTCAAAAAAAAGTACATGAATAGAAGAACCATACAACTATCTAAAAATGAAAACCAAATACGATATAACAATTCCTTATTCAACCAATCCGATCAGACTGAAAAATGCAAATCAAATCAAATCAAATCGGACACACGCCTTTGTCGCTCGACCACGAGTGAACGGGCGGAATGCTCTGTTCAAATCTGAAGAAATTCTCGGGATCAACCATGGTCTTCACTAGAACAAGACGATCAAAATTGTTCTTGTAGTACCTCTTCCCCCAAACACTCGCCTGTGCATAGCTCGTCCTCCCCTCAACGTTGTTGACTCCAAAGTCGAGATCTCTGTAGTTGACATACGCAGACCTCGGATTGTTGGAAACATAAGGAGTCATGTAATCGTAATACCTCTTCATCCAATCCACATACCTCTGCGCATTCTCATTATCTTGCCAGTACACAATAGTCTCCACTTTAAACAAGTTTCCCGCCCTGTGCGGAAACGGAAGCGCCGATTCCGAAATCTCCGCCGTCCTCCCGCCGTGTGGGATGAAAGCGATCAGCCCCGCCACCGCCTCCGGCGCGAAGAGAAGATTCAACAAGCCCCTGACCCCTTCCTCCGGAAGAGGCTTCTCTACAAAATCCGACTTCATTTTCAAGAATCTCAAATTCGGATCCTTCCTGATCAGCAAATCCGCCGGCGTTTGGAGATCCAACGGCAATGCGGAGGTGAATCGGCCGAAGCTGACGACGGAATCGATCCAGCTCATCTCCGCGCAGTCTTCTCTTACCAAACCCAGCTCGGGGAATGTTTTTTGGACAAGCGCGACTAATCTGTCGGCTCGTCCAAGGAAAAGGGAAAAGAAGTTAGCCGAAACCGTCGAACCGACTCTGTTCAACAAGATACCGACGAAAAGATCCTTGTCGGCGTAGGGCGCGACGGACTGCCATTTCTGGACAAGTTCCGTCGCGTTCTGCTCCAGAGTCTTGCTGACTTGGAAAACAGTGACAGTTTCTGGAACATCCACCAGCTGCACCTTCCATGCAACAATAACACCAAAACTAGCGCCTCCGCCGCCTCTGATCGCCCAGAACAGATCCTCCCCCATTGATTCCCTGTCAAGAATCTTGCCTCTGGCGTCTACTATTCTCGCGTCGATGATGTTATCCGCCGCCATGCCGTATTTCCGCACCAACGTGCCGTCGCCGCCGCCGCTGAAGTGGCCTCCGGAGCCGACGGTGGGGCAGAATCCGGCCGGGAAGCCGAGAAGCAAGCTCTTTTGAGAGATGTGGTAGTACAGCGCGCCGAGGGTCGCGCCGGCGCCGAGCCAGGCGGTTTTTGCCTCGGCGTCGACGGTTACTTCGCCGAGATTGAACAAATCGATGATCACAAACGGGGCCTGCGATCGGTAGGATAAGCCCTCCATGTCATGGCCGCCGCTTCGGGTTCGGATTTCGAGGCCGGTTTGCTTGGCGCAGCGTATGATTGGTGGGATTTGGGATTCGTGGTTCGGGGCTATGATCACCTGCGGCTTGGGAGTAGATTCTGTGGTGAATCTTAGATTCCAGATGGCGGCTTGGAGGATTGAAGTGTAGGAGGAGTTGGATTTGGTGTAGACAAGGTTGGATATCGAGGCGTGGTTGTCGGAATATTCCGACAAACATTCGAGGAAATGGTTGTGGCCATCGGCGGTGGCCGCCGGTGAGAAGGTGGAGATGAAGAAGATGATGAGAGTGAGAGTGAGAGTGAGAGTGGAGATGGAAGGAATCTTCATGGTTTAGAGAGATTCTACTTGTGTTTAATATTAAGTTAAATGTGTTCTATTTATAATGTTTAATGAGAGTAAGAAATTTATGGTGAATGGGAGATTTTTCGTCGCCCTCGTCTCTATTGGCGGCACTTCTTTGATTTAAAAAAAAATAAATATAATGTGAGTTCCTTTCTTTCTTGAAAAAAACATTTAATGTTGATTTATGAACTTTTTGTTGGAAGCTGGAAAATTACTAAATTAGTGTCTAATCTCAATTGTTTAATGCAGGGTTTAGTACAAAGAAGTAAGATGAATAAATCCACATGTCGTTTCTTTGGAGACTTTGATTAATGAAAATTAGTAGTGTTTAATCTATTTTTTGTGCTTAATCAACATGAAAAAACATGAATATAGTTATGTTGATGAGATGTCGATGGGTAATAAGATGAGTTACCTTTCTTCTATATTTTTAAAAATATCAATTTGTGGAACCAAGCAAGTATCGTGGCATCATTTCAAATTGGGTGGCTCGTTAGTTTTTTTGCTTTAAAATTTTAAATATTTTTTAACTAGCTATACGACAATGGTTGCTTACATATATGCAACGATGTTCAATTATTTCACCTAGTGCAGTTTTCTAGTCTTTCCTGGTAGCTTAATAAGTCCAACTCGAAACACAAGCATGTGATGGAGACTACAAAAAGAAAGACCACTTTGGTAGTATGATTAATTAAAATTTAAATTCGAACTCTTACTTTTTTCTAATACGATATTATAATTAATAAGCTTGTTATTCATTTTTAGACTAGTCCAATGAATATAGATATTAATCATGTTCTTGCAGCTAAGTTGGACAAATCGGTCTTAATAATAAAGCTTGAATATTATAATTTCAATCGTGGCATGCATATATACATAATTATCACTTCATCTGATTAAACTTGTACCTAGATGATTAAAGGTAACTGTTTATAAAGTAAAGCAGTGATTTTGATGATTATGGTCACTTATTTATTATCTAGTTATAGTCAAAGATTCGTCTCCTTGTCAAATATGATGGTTTATTTAAGTTTGTTGAATATTATACATCACAGTCATGATTCGTGGTTTTATTTCAACTTTCATAGTTGACACTATTGACATTTTATCTTTCGTTGAATTCACTATTCTCAGTCTAGTTTAATGAAGTTTTCTGTTTCGTTTTTTAGCCCTTCTTTCTTAATCATAAGAAAAAGTTTGAAGGGAGCAATTAAGTTTTCTTACTACTAACATTATATAATATCTCAAAGTGATAATTATATCATAAAAATAGAAACATGGATATCTAAGAACATCTTATAAAAAAGATTATCCCCTTAAGTTCGAGATGAATGGCGCTGGATTAGTCTCATTTTTCTAGCTACCAAATGGATTCGAATACATGGAAAAAGGAGTTGATTAATCCCCTTATAAAAAGGAGTGAATACATGGAAAAAGGAGTGGATTCAAATGGATTAATCTTATAAAAAGAGATTATCCCCTTATAAAACATGGATAATTTTATAAAGTGATCCCGGCTGTGCTTGTTTTATTTTGGATTTGATCTAGCTAGGGAATTTGTAGTTGCCCTAATTAGAAATTAAGCTTTGGAAATATGTATTTATTTGAAAACTAAAATACCAAGGTATGAGTCCAAAAATATAATGTTCCAGCCCAGTTAAAAGCCCAACAAATGCAAATGTAGAAGACCGCCATGTTTTATGGCGTGTGGGCTGATGTGGGAAAATAGTTAGTTGGGCTAATAATTAATGTTTGGGCTTGGATTTTAAATTGAGCCCATGCATGATTTGTTAAAAAACCCCGAAGTTAAAATCTTATTCCCGTAATATATTCTATTTAAGTTAATTAAATTCACGTTATTATTGATAGAAATAATAAATATAAAAACGATAATCTCGGAAGTCAGATATTTATATAAAGTAAAATTCTAACATAACCGTTTTTCCATAAACGAACTTCCACAATAAAAAAAAGTCTCATTTCACATTATTCCACTCACATTTATAAAAATAAGACTTATATTCTGCTTACTATTTCCACTTATTTTCCTTCGCATTTCTTAACATTTGCGCCGAATCGTAATGAAGCTTTATATTGTGAGCAAAGGAAGTAAAGAAAAGGAAATTCAAATATATGCAACCATAAAAATACAGCACTTGAACAAATAAATCAATTTATTAGGACATCAAAAAATTAAACAATCGATTAGAACAACAATTCTTTGAACAACAAAAACAAGTACTATTGGAAACTTATCATAAGAGACTAATCAGAAAGCCTTATCCAGAGACGTAACACAACACAAGTTCACTTTCATCAGAATATGTCTTAGTTCCCTTTCTTAGTCCACTTTGCCTGCAACGGCCGAATGCTCTGTTCATTCTTGAAGAAATTGGTCGGATCAACAACTGTCTTCACCCGAACAAGACGATCGAAATTATCCTTGTAATACGGCTTCCCCCAAATGCTAGCTCGCGCATAACTTGTCTTCCCATTAGGGCTATTCACTCCGATATCGAGATCTCTGTAGTTGGAATACGCTTCCCTTGGGGAGTTCGAGACTTAAGGAGACATGTATTCATAATATCTGCGGCTCCAACTTATGTAACGATCCGCATCAGCAGCCTCGGAGTTTTGCCAGTAAGTAAGGCCAGCAAGTTTGTAGAGCGCACCAGCTCTGTGAGGAAATGGGGTCTCTGATTCTGATATTTCATCCATTCTTCCACCATATGGCACCATGTAATAGTTAGTCTCGTCGGCTTCTGGTTCACGTAGCATGCTCACCATCTCTTCGATCACGTTCAAAGGAAGGGGTGTCCGAACATAATCCGACTTGGCTTTGAGCTGTCTGAGACAGAGCTGAGTCCGGTTGAGCAGAGCATCTAGTTGATCAATCGGCATTTGGTTGCTAACTCGGGGAAGATTTCTTGCATGTATGAAACTAATGCGTCGGCACCGCCTTGGTAAACTGAGAAGAAGTTTACTAAGACCGTCGTGTTTACCCTGATTACGATGACTCCAACGAACAAATCTTTGTCGGCTTGAGGCGCCACGTATTTCCAGCGGTGCCACAGTTCAGCTCCGTTCTGTTCTTCCACGTTCCTCGTGATTGAGAAAACAGTGATGGTTGCTGGAACATCCACCGGTTGTACCTTCCAGACAGTGATCACGCCAAAACTGGCACCTCCGCCGCCTCTGATAGCCCAGAAAAGATTCTCTCCCATTGATTTCCTGTCGAGGATTCTCCCATTAGCGTCGATCATTCTTGCATCAACGACATTATCTGCAGCAAGGCCGTATTTTCTCAGCATTGCACCGTAGCCTCCTCCGCTAAAGTGGCCACCGACGCCTACAGTAGTGCAAATAGACCCAGGAAACCCTAAAGTGGAGCTCTTTTCTGCAATCTTGTAGGACACAATACCGGTGGTTGCGCCCGCTTCAATCCACGCAGTTTTCTCCTCCACGTCGACCGTGACTTCGCTGAGATTGATCAAATCAATGATCACAAACGGACTTGTGAGACATAAGACAATCCCTCCATGTCATGGCCGCCACTTCGAGTTCTGATTTCCAAACCAGTTTTTCTAGCACAACGTACGATAGGCGGGATTTGGGATTCGTGCTCTGGGGTTATGATCACTTGTGGTTTAGGGAGTGGATTCGGACGCGAATCTAGGGTTTCGAGAACTGTAGGATGGAAGTGTAAGATGAGTTTGCAGGAGTGTAAATATCATCTGAAATGGAGGAGTAGTTCTTGAGTTGGTGGGTGAGACATTGAAGGAATTTGTCTTGCCTATCAACAGAAGCTGCAAGAGTGAATGACAAAATGAGAAGAAGAAAGAATGAGAAGTGAGTTGAGATTGAAGGAGGTTCCATGATTTATGATTTTGATGAGAAGATGAATTAATTTATGTGTTTGTATGTTGTTTGAGAGGCATGCATGGCTCCCTATTTATAAGGTAGTTCCCTTTGAATAAATCTATTATATTAATTCAAAGTCCACTGTCTTAATTTTCCTGCAAATGTTTGATTTTTTTAATATGCCACTCTCATATATACATACCTTATCTTCTAGGTCTGCTTAAATAGATAAACTGAATGGTGAGCAAATTCAAGTTGAAGAATATTTTCTAGGTCTCCTTAATCACATTAACTTAGTTCGCCCAATATCAAGTCATTTTATTGGTAAATATGAAGATTCTATAATATTTTTGACATTCAATGTAGAAAATTAACGTGTATTGCAGAGACGGTCAATGATTTTGATAAATTAGTCACGACTTTACCACGAGGGAATAAGTCAATTACATTTTGAGGATTGATAAAATTGTGTCTAAGCCACTTTCATTTTCATACTTGATTCAGACACACTGCTATTCATATAAATTAGAATGACTTGGACAATTATACAAATTAAGAAATATCAGCTGCTTGGAATTGGTCAGATTATGCATACTAGAATCAAATATTTAACAATTGAACTTCTTCATTCAATTCACATAGTAATAAATAGGATCATTTCAAACCTTAATGTCCTTACTAGAACATGGGAGCCTTATAAATAGGGTTCATGCATGCCTCTCAAACAACACTAAAACAAACTCATTTTCTCATAATCAAATTCACTATGAAAATAGCAAAATAATACTCACTCTGTCTCTATGTAGTTGAGTCGTATTCTTTTTTATATCGTCCCACTATAATTGAGTCATTGAAATTTTTGGCAACAAATAACATATCTTATCCGTGTTACTTTATTTTCTCATCTACTTTATAACATATTCATCTCTCTATTTTATTCTTTCTAATTACTTTATTTTTTCTCAACTTAACACATTTGAGATATTTTTTTTTGTGCAAAAAAAATACCTCTACTATTAGAGGAAGGAGGGAGCAATATTTAATAGCAAAATATTGATACATGGTCACAAAATGGAATGATGTAACGTTTTATTCATGTAACATTTTATTGTTAGTAATTACATCAAATAAATTTAAGCACCTCTTATTCAAATCAAAACAATAGCATGCAGCGTTTTTTTGTAAGAAATTACATAAAATAAATAGAAGAACCCTTAATCTCACTAATCTTTCTCAGAATGCAAAGTTGGAATGCTCTGTTCATTCTTAAAGAAATTATCTGGATCAACCACAGTCTTAACGCGAACAAGCCGATCAAAATTATTCTTGAAATATTTCATGCCCCAAATGCTGGCTTGTGCATAACTTGTCTCTTCTCCAACGTTATTGATTCCGATGTCGAGATCTCTGTAATTGAGGTATACTTCTCTTGGATTACTCGAAACATAAGGCGCCATGTAACTGTAGTACCTTCTGCTCCAACTTATGTACCTCTCTGAATCTCGAGCATCGTTTCCCTGCCAAATCACCGTGCTATAAATCTTGAACAAGTTACCAGCCCTGTGAGGAAATGGAGTTTCTGATTCAGAAATTTCAGACATTCTTCCACCATATGGGATCATTACGACAGCAGCTGGAATTTCCGGTTCGTATAGTAGTCGCTCAATTCCTTGTAACCCTAGTTCAGGAATAGGTTTTTGGACATAATCTGATTTCGCTTTGAGGCTTCCTAGGTTTGGTTGAGTTCGGTTAAGTAGTAATTCGATTGGCGCTGGGGTTATGGGGGCTCCTGAGAAATATAAGACAGATTGGATCCAGCTCATTTCAACGCAGTCTTCTCTCACTAAACCCAACTCAGGGAAGCTTTCTTGCATCATTGGAAGTAATCTGTCAGCTCCACCAAGGAAAAGTGACCAGAAGTTGGCTTCAATGGTGGCATTCCGTCCATCTTGGCTGGAATTCACCCTCCTTAAGATGACTGCGACGAACAAATCTTTGTCGAGATTCGGACCCACATTTTGCCAGCGGTGGACGAGTTTAGTCGCGTTCTGTTCTGATGTCCTGAACACTGAGAAAACAGTGACGGTTTCTGGAACGTCCACCAGCTGTACCTTCCAGGCAGTGATCACGCCAAAGCTGGCGCCTCCGCCGCCTCTGATGGCCCAGAACAGATCCTCGCCCATCGAATTTCTGTCGAGGATTCTCCCTTTGGCGTCGACTATTCTTGCATCGATGATGTTGTCAGCGGCTAGACCGTATTTTCTCAGCATCGTGCCGTAGCCCCCTCCACTAAAGTGCCCACCGGCACCAACGGTTGGGCAGATGGCGGATGGGAATCCTAGAACCGGGCTTTTTTCTGCAATCTTGTAGTATAAAGAACCGATGGTTGCGCCTGCTTCGACCCATGCGGTTTTTGCTTCGGCGTCCACTGTGATTTCACTGAGATTGATCAAATCAATGATCACGAATGGGACTCGTGAGACATAAGATAGTCCCTCTAAGTCATGGCCACCACTACGAGTTCTGATTTCCATGTCATTTTCTTCAGCACAGTATATGACAGGCGGGATCTGGGATTCGTGCTCTGGGGTTATGATCACTTGCGGTTTAGGAGTTGATCCTGAAGCAAACCTTAGGTTTTGGATGGAGAATTCGAGGACAGAAGTGTATGATGAGTTGGAACGGGTGTAAATGTCGTTCGAAATCGAGGAGTAGTTCCGGAATTGCTCAGACAGGCATTCTAGAAAATCTTCATGATCATCGGCAGAAGCTGCCCAAGAGCTTGAGATGATTAGAAGAAAAATGAATGTGAGAGATGAGATGGAAAGAGTTTTCATGATTGAAAAGATGATGAGTTTGCGTTTGAGAATGTGTTCTATTTATAAGGCTTAATTATCATGGTAAAAGATAGTACAAAGCTGATGAAAATAAAATATTATTTGAATTTTTATTATTTGATGTAGCATATGACATAAGATTAAATTGAACATTTCCAACGGCGCGCTTATTTGAATTTTTACTAGTTTGTGAGAAGAAAACGAACATTAGTCACTTTTTAAATATTTTTATATAGAATAAATTGGATGGGCCAACGGAATTTGATCGAAATTTTGGAGAAAGATCCTAGCAAATTTAATATGTGACGATAGACCGGTCTTAACTTTCTAGATTAACTAATATTTTGAAGTTACCCAATTTGACAATTCATCTTGCGTAAACAGTTTTTATTGGTAAAGTATTTTGACGCCGAGACCAAATCCTTCAATTTACTAGTACAATAGTATTTTTTAAATAAAAGAACATGCATACACTATGATGAAGGGAACTTTACTAATACAGTTTTAGAAGATTTTAAAAAGGGGTGAAAATTGAAAATTGAACATGATCTGTTGCAAATAAATTAATTTACTAATACAAATAGGGGTGTCGAAACGGGTACCCGTACCCGGAGAACCGGGTACCCGTACCCGTTTGTAGCCAAAATCTTTGTCCCGTTACCCGACCCGCACAGTGACGGGTACCCGCCTTGTCGGGTACGGGTATCTCGTACCCGACAGGCAGGTACCCGTACCCGACCCGTTTAAAACTCCTTTTAGGTTACGTGTTATAATTATAAAACTCATCCCCAAATACTTGCCACCTAAATCTATATTTTAATGCATAAAGAGGTTGCATGAAAGAGTATGCAATATTTTGTAAACACATAACAAAATCTTGTTTCAGTTTTAATAATTTCCAACGCAGTTTCTTAGGAATTGGGGCAGCAATCTGGAAGTTATTGACTTGAGCCCTTACCTTCTTCGCAGCAGGGGTCGGCGGCTGATGTGGGTGGTGGCGGGCGAGCGGGTGGCGGCGCGGGTGTGAAGAGCAGACAATTTAGGGTAATGGACAAAAGACTTCAGAGTTAATCCTAAAACGTGTATTAATTAAAATTACGGTAATGGACAAAAGACTTAAACGGATATTAATTAAAAAATTTAATACAATATTTATATTTAAACGGGTATATAAGCGGGTATCGGGTGTACCCGTTCGGGTATCGGGTATACCCGATACCCGCAAAAACCTGAAACTCAATACCCGTACCCGAACCCGTTCCCGCTTATGTCGGGTAGCGGGTACCCGAAACCCGACGGGTAACGGGTCGGGTGTGCGGGTACCCAATACCCGCTACCCGTTTCGACACCCCTACAAATAAGTACTCCGTACAATAAATGTCACCCAATAAACGTATTTGCTAGACCACTACAAGAAATAAAATATGAGATTAAAGATTTTACAAAAACTAAGAAAACAAAATGTGTTTCAAGTACACATAGAATATGTTGGAGGATTAATGATGTGTTGCATCTATTATTAGTTGTAGAAAGAAATGAACTTTTTTCTATAAATTAAAGGATAAGCAATAATCTAAAATATAGTCTATTTTTAAGGGACACGTGGAGCATATGTCATCTGACCATAATCTCGTATCGACCTTGTAAGGATGTAACATTATTGGTAGCTCAAAAAAACCACATCCGATTATTGAATATTGCAAACTTCTGAACATGTAAAATTTTAAACTTGAATTACGACATTTGACTATTGAATGTCAGACTTCTGCATATAATCTCGTTAGAAGCCTGAAATACCACATCTGACTTATGAGCGCTGGGCTTCTAGGCATTCACCCTTTGTGGTTTGAAAGATCTGAACTAATTTATGAGCATAATCAATTATAATTTATGAGCATAATCAATTATAATTTTAAATTTAAAGACTGTGTGGTGGTGGTGGTGGTGGTGGTAATTGTGTGCTGCGTATATTAAATGAAGTAGTAATATCTAATATTTACAGGATCATTAAATTGGAAAAAAAATCCCGTTTGTTACTAAAATATCTAATCCCTTAAAGAAAAAAAATAAAATGATGTAACATTTTATTGTAAAAAATTGCATTAAGTAAATATACGAACCTTATCTTAAATTAACGTATAATTGTAAGAAATGACATCAAATAAATATAAAAAAACTCTTTATTCATATCAAAACTATAGCATTTTATTGTAAGAAATTACATCAAATAAATATACTAATTCAAATGCAAACAACAGCATTTTATTGTAAGAAATTACGTCAAATAAATATAAGAACCCTTCATTCAGCATGGAGGGATCTGAGATGAAGATATATCTCAATCATCCAACGGCGGAATGCTCTGTTCATTCTTGAAGAAATTATCGGGATCAACAACGGTCTTCACCCGAACAAGCCGATCGAAATTATTCTTGAAATATTTCATACCCCAAATGCTGGCCTGTGCATAACTCGTGTCTTCTCCAATGTTATTGACACCGATGTCGAGATCTCTGTAGTTGAGGTACGCTTCTCTGGGATTACTCGAAACAAAAGGAGCCATGTAACTGTAGTACCTTCTGCTCCAACCTATGCTCCTCTCCGAGTCTCGAGCCTCGTTGCCTGCCCAAAACGCATTGCCAGCAATCTTGAACAAGTTACCAGCCCTGTGAGGAAATGGAGTTTCTGATTCATTAATTTCGGACATCCTTCCACCATATGGGATCATTACGACAGCAGCCTGAATTTCTGGTTCAAATAGTAGCCTCTCAATTCCTTGTAACCCTAGTTCAGGAATAGGTTTTTGGACATAGTCTGATTTCAATTTTTGGCTTCCTAGGTTTGGTTGAGTTCGGTTAAGTAGAAATTCGAGTGGCTGTTGCTGAGAAGGTGGTATTACGGGGGCTTCTGAAAAATATAACACAGATTGGATCCAGCTCATTTCGACGCAGTCTTCTCTCACTAAACCCAATTCAGGGAAGCTTTCTTGCATCATCGGAAGTAATCTGTCGGCTCCGCCGAGGAAAAGTGACCAGAAGTTGGCTTCGATGGTGGCGTTCCGTCCACCTTGGCTGGAATTCACCCTTGTTAAAACAACGGAGACGAACAAATCTTTGTCGAGATTCGGAGCCACATTTTGCCAGCGGTGGACGAGTTGAGTTGCGTTCTGTTCTAAAGTCCTACGGACTGAGAAAGCAGTGACTGTTTCTGGAACGTCCACCAATTGTACTTTCCAGGCAGTGATCACGCCGAAGCTGGCGCCTCCTCCTCCTCTGATAGCCCAGAACAGATCCTCGCCCATTGATCTTCTGTCGAGGATTCTGCCCTTGGCGTCGACTATTCGTGCATCGATGACGTTGTCTGCGGCCAGACCGTATTTTCTGAGCATCGGGCCCCAGCCCCCTCCACTGAAGTGCCCACCGACACCGACAGTTGGGCATGCGCCGGCCGGGAATCCTAGCACCGGACTCTTTTCTGCAATCCTGTAGTATAAAGAACCAATGGTCGCGCCTGCTTCGACCCACGCAGTTTTTGCCTCAGCATCCACTGTGATTTCACTGAGATTGATCAAATCTATGATCACGAAAGGGACTCTTGACACGTAAGATAGTCCCTCTAAGTCATGGCCACCACTTCGAGTTCTGATTTCAATGTCATTTTCTTCAGCACAGTATATGATAGGCGGGATCTGGGATTCGTGCTCAGGGGTTATGATCACCTGCGGTTTAGGATTAGATCCTGACACGAACCTTAGGTTTCGGATGGAGAATTCAAGGACGGAAGTGTATGATGAGTTGATTGGGGTGTAAACATTGTCCGAAATGGAGGAGTAATTGCGGAATTGCTCGGTCAGACATTTGAGAAAATCGTCATGATCATCGGCAGAAGCTGCCCAAGAGCATGAGATGATTAGAAGAAAAATGAATGTGAGAGATGAGATGGAAGGAGTTTTCATGATTGATGATTTGAAGTAGATGAGTTTGTATAAGAAATAATGTGTCCTATTTATAAGTACAAAGTTCATGAAAAGTTATTCTTATCCACATGATATTAAGTTGAATTTTCCAACGGCGGGCATAGCTATTTCAACCTTTTACTAGTAGTTTCTGAGGGCGAAACGAAGTTTAGTCAGATTTTTAATGTTTGTTTTACTATACCATAATTCCACATGTACATAAATTGAATGGGCAAATGGAATTGGATCGAAATCTTGAATTAAGTTCTTAACCATTGATTTTGAACATTCATGTGTAATTATAGTCAACAATCTAGATTAACTGACATTTAAAAAAACTTAGTGGAAAAAAGTACTTTGATTTGTACAACATCCTTCAATTTACTATTTATGTCTTATTTCGTGATAAAATTACATTGCTCTAGTCAATAATGATACTATATATTTAGAATATTTACCGAAAACCATCAGAAATTACTTGTCCATTAATATGATTCTCCCATTGTTGTGTAGAATACTAATGCATCAACCAAATGAAGGTGATTGTTTTCAAAATAACATTGAGTCTAGTACCAAAATTAATTACTAGTTTCGAAATGAAGGTAATTGTTTACAAAATCAAATTGAAATATTTGGTATACTAAAAAATAGGAAGAAATGAGCTAAGTATTTTAAGTGGGGTTATACATGATATTAGCAAAACTCGATTTTATTGCATAATACCGTCATTATTAGGTAGTTTTTATGTTATTTTAGAAATGATAATGATACTAATGAGGTTGTTAATACCTAAAAAAAATCTAAAATCGACATCCGTATTTTTCACAATAAAGAAATAAAGTATGTTGTAAATTACTTTAGCATTAGACAAATCAATCAGTTATCATAATGGCAATATTGTTAGTTGAGTAAAATATTACTAGGAAAGAATATTCAAAGTAACTACACAAGAAAAATGGAACACTGCATTCATATATTAGGTATTAGAAATGAGCTACTCACCCCTTAAAAGAGGATAAAAGATAAAATTCATCACGTGGGTAGGCTTTTAAGGGATAAAATTCATCACGTGGGTAGACAAGAGAAGAGATAAAGAGATAGAATGCATCATTGACTTGGGCCGCTCTGATACCATATTAGAAATAAGTCACTCACCCCTTAAAATGCCTTATAAGGGGGAGGATTATCCATACTTTTATAGGTGACCTAGGATCGTTACCAAATCAATGTGGGACAAGATATTAAGAATTTTAATATTAAGTGTCACCATATAAAAACTGAAAATTAAACCATTCAACTGAACCTATCTTCATCTTAAAGGTTTAAACATCATGACTCAATCAAACACGCAATCAAGAATTTGAATAGAATTTTGACTTATAAGCTCAAAACTTGAAATTCTAGGAAACTTATATTTGCTTTTTCTTTTTTTTTCTATTATCTTTGTATCGTTACACAATCCGCCTCCTCTATTATTCACATTAGGTTTAGAAGATAATATTTTTCAATGAAAAGAAATAGGAGGCTGTTATAGACCATCTTTATCGGAATACCATCAACAACTGACGGGCCGGCCTGACAACAAGGACGGAACAAAAAATTACTTTAGCAAGGAATATAATTAAGTAGTATATTATATAAATTTTGTGTTTGGAATTTCGAAACAATAATTTCAATACATTTATCTGCTTATATCATAGGGGCTTAATTTTCTACGATAATTCATATAAAATACCACAAAAATCGATAATATTATATAAACAAAAACAAAAAAAATAACTTGGAGGGGCTTAAGTCCATTCCCACATAAACGTGTTCATATACATTTTTTTGAATTTATAATATATTAGTACTAATACGATAGGGTATGGATCAAATAATACTAATTCTTATATTAAATCTAAGGTCAAACTTAAGTTATAAGATTAGAGTAATTAACTATCTAAATTATGCCAAGCGACATATTTGGATTGATACAATAAAGTCTAACACAATTAACAGAGCAGCCGCCCCTGTTTTAATTTGTATTTCTGTTTCAATACAATAATGAAAACAGAGATATTTAGATTAATAAAAAAAAATCTTCACATATAAACTCACGCTTCCTGAAATTAATAGCATTTCAGTACAATCAAATAAATTACGAAAATAGACATTATAACAACACCTTATCCACTGCTAAATACAGCATGATGGGCGTCGAAAACACTGTATCTTAATAAAATATCTAACTCGATACTTAAATATCAGAGACAGACGACACTGGCGGAATGCTCTGTGTGTAATAATGGACTGCACTTTTGGGCTTTGCTAATTAAATCAGCTGGGCTGGTGATAAGAGTTCCACAGCAGCAACCCATCTTCATGCAGCCGTCGACCAGATTGATAGTCACAACAGAGCTCGTCGCACACGGAGGCCGTCAACTCATTTTCACGACTTTGCTGTTCATTAGATGTGTTGGGATTTAGACACACAAGGCTTTCACACACTCAAGAAGATCACACACACTCACTGTTGTATGAGATCACACAATGCAGAAACACACACACTCACACTTTGAGTATTGAAGATGATAATCTTGGAGAGAAACTGGAAAACTCTTTATTGATAAAACTACTAAACTACATACACGGTTTATGAGCTATTTAAAGCTCTACAAACAAGTAGCAACTGCTACTAACTAACTACAACAAGAATCAAGAAAACAAGAAGAATAACCGCTACATCTCAGCAAACTAACTGCTGCTCCAACGGCTAGTTTCTCTGGGTTGCTTCTTCCTTCTCGGCTCAAGACCGAACTCCCTTCTCGGCTCAAGACCGAACTCCCTTCTCGGTTCAAGACCGAACTCCCTTCTCGGCTCAAAACCGAACTCCCTTCTCGGCTCAAAAACCGAACTCCCTTCTCGGCTAGTTCCAGCTCAAAGCCGAGCTTCCTTCTTCTGCCTTCTTCTTCCAACTGAAATGAGCACTCCATTATTACAATTCTCCACCTGAGGGCTCATCTCAGTTCTTGCACAAACATTGATCAACTTCTTGCAATGATCAAACTTGTCTCTACCTAGAGACTTTGTTAGCATGTCAGCCGGATTGTGCAAGGTGTTAATCTTAATCACCTTCACTCTCCCCTTCTCAATCTCATCTGTATTCAGCTTGGATTTGTCCACCAAAATCCAGGTTTTGTTCTTGAGTAAAGACTCTATTTCTTCATTCATGGCCTCTATCCATCTCTCTCTGTCTTTGCTTCTCATGGCCTCTTTATAGGTAAGAGGATCAGCAATATCAATACTCTCAGCAGCACACAGTGCATAATAGACCATATCTGCAAATTTCTCAGGAGGCTTTGCATTTCTCCTTCCCCTATCTCTTGCAATCTGGTACTCTCTGGTAGGATCTGCTGTGGGCTCATCATTTCTTCTACCTTGAGCTGGAGCACCATCACCCTCTGGATCAGGTTCATTTTCTGAGTCAGTGACTCCACCTGCTCCTAGGCCAACTCCCATAGGCTCCACCTTGAAGAAATCACTCTCAACTTCACTGGAGTCACTGGAGTCCAGCTTATCTTTCAAGTAGGGCATCTGATCCTCCAAGAACACCACATCCCTACTCACCAACACCTTCTGCCTACCAGGCTCAATACACCAGAGCCTATACCCCTTAACACCCCTCTGATATCCCAGCAAGATACATTTCAGAGCCCTAGCTTCAAGCTTACTTTGCCTAGCATGAGCATAGGCTGCACACCCAAACACCTTGTATTTTGAGTAGTCACTATGAGCTCCATACCACATGTAATCAGGAGTTTCAGATTTCAGGGCAGTAGATGGGCATTTATTGATGAGATAGGCTGCTGTATACACTGCCTCTCCCCAGAACCTGCTGCTCAAACCAGAACCAAGAAGCAGACACCTCACCCTCTCTAGGATAGTCCTATTCATCCTCTCCACAACACCATTTTGCTGGGGATTACCAGGAACAGTACGGTGCCTCTTCATACCCTTCTCTTTGCAAAATATATCAAATTCAGCAGACAAGAATTCCAAGCCATTGTCAGTTCTTAAACATTTAACACTCCTTCCTTTCTCTAGCTCCACCTCCTTACACCATATCTTGAACTTAGTGAGTGTTTCAGATTTTTCCTTAAGAATATATACCCACAACTTCCTTGTATAGTCATCAATGATAGCTAGATAATACTTTCCTCCACCAATTGAACACACCGGTGAAGGCCCCCAAAGATCACTATGTATGTAGTCTAAAGGGGCTGTAGAAGAGTGAATACCTGTAGGATAGGGTGCCTTCTTTGCTTTTCCAAGTATACACTGCTCACAGGGGTCCATCTTGTTGAAATCTCCAGAGATCAGGCCCTTCTTGATGAGTTCTTTCAAGCTTCCTTCTGCTGGATGGCCCAGCCTCTTGTGCCATAGCATTAGGGAATCATCTGACACAGCATTGCTTTCTCCATCAACAGCCTTAGCCTTCAAATAATAGAGAATATGCTCTCTGTCAGCCTCCATCATCACTGCATCTCCAGATTTCACAAACAATTTTCCTTGACTCATTAATATAGTGAACCCCCTCTGCTCCAGCATTCCCAATGAGATGAGGTTCCTCTTCACTTCTGGAATATACCTCACCCCAGTCAGGATCTTCACAGAGCCATCTTGTAGGCTTAGCTTCACCTTCCCTATCCCTTTTATCTGACAAGTATGATTATTTCCAAGAACAACCGTACCCGATGCTTCTTGAAGATCATGAAACCAGCTTCTATTGGGGCACATATGGAAGCTGCACCCCGAGTCCATTATCCACCTGTGACTGACCCCACTGTCACTAATATTCATAAGTTGAGCCGGGGGATCAGCACTCTCCACACAATCAGATTGGTTGTGTCCCTCAGAGGCCATCTTTCTCTTCCATGCATGACAATCTTTCTTCAAATGTCCAGGTTTCTTGCACCAATAGCAAGCTCTGGTTTCCTTCTGAGCATCAGAACTTGAGGGTTTAGGGCCCTCAAACTTCTTCTTGAAGTTCTGCTTCTTGAACTTCTTCACATTCAAGGCATCTGCAGCTTGAACATTGGAGCTTGCAGAGCCTCTGTTGGCTGTCTTCTGGAGTTCTTTGGCCATCAAGGCTGAATAGACTTCTGCATAGGTGATAGGTTTATCTCTTCCATAGATAATTGCATCACTTAACTGGTCATACGAGCTAGGCAAGGCATTCAATGTGAGAATGGCCTTATCCTCATCTGAAATCTTGACATCAACAGATCCCAGGTCATCAATGATCTTGTTGAACTCCTCTAGCTGCTCAATGATGGACCTATCTCCAGAAAAACTATAGGCATACAGCCTCTTCTTGAGATACAGCCGGTTAGCCAAGGATTTGGCCAAGTAAACTTCATCCAACTTGTCCAAGATCTCCACCGCAGTCTTGGCTTCTTGAACATCCCTCAAGACCTTATCTCCAAGGCACAGAATCACTGCAGAATGTGCCTTGAGCTGCATCTCCTCCATCTTTGCCTGAGCTTTATCATCAAGCACTGGAGCCTTTCCTTTCTCCTCTGGTTTTGCAAGAACTGCGGCCAAGCCTTGTTGAATCAAAACCGCCTTCATCTTCATCTTCCACAGGCTATAATCATTCTTGCCTGTGAACTTTTCTGCATCAAGCCTTGCTGCCATCTCTGAAACCGTTTGATCCTCTGCAAATCAGCTTCAATATCCCTTCCCACAGACGGCGCCACTTGTTGGGATTTAGACACACAAGGCTTTCACACACTCAAGAAGATCACACACACACTCACTGTTGTATGAGATCACACAATGCAGAAACACACACACTCACACTTTGAGTATTGAAGATGATAATCTTGGAGAGAAACTGGAAAACTCTTTATTGATAAAACTACTAACTACATACACAGTTTATGAGCTATTTAAAGCTCTACAAACAAGTAGCAACTGCTACTAACTAACTACAACAAGAATCAAGAAAACAAGAAGAATAACCGCTACATCTCAGCTAACTAACTGCTGCTCCAACGGCTAGTTTCTCTGGGTTGCTTCTTCCTTCTCGGCTCAAGACCGAACTCCCTTCTCGGCTCAAGACCGAACTCCCTTCTCGGCTCAAGACCGAACTCCCTTCTCGGCTCAAAAACCGAACTCCCTTCTCGGCTAGTTCCAGCTCAAAGCCGAGCTTCCTTCTTCTGCCTTCTTCTTCCAACTGAAATGAGCACTCCATTATTACAAGATGATTATGGTTAGTTATGGTTTTCTTTAGTTATTTAGTACAAATATAATGTAATATGAACAAAGTGTCGAGCGTACTTATAAGCTCTATCTCGGGTTTTCTTTGTGGTTCTTTCCCGAGAGATAGGTAGGTTGAACCTCCCTAGGTCCTAGATATAAAAAGGGAACTTGTCATCACATTTTAATTAATGAATGAATGATAAGAAATTTTCCCAATTTGCGTTCTCTTTATTTTTCTCTCAACAAACTGACGAACTGTCCGACGGAGGAGACCTCCGCGTGCAGCCTGAATTTGATCGCCGAGCTCTCTCGCCGTCGATCCTTGTCTCGATACGATCAACATCGTATCATCTGGTGCTTTCATTGACGTTCTCATGGCTACCAATCCCAATGACATACCTATTATTCCCAGCCGGGAACAGCTCGGGTTGCCGCAAACTGATGTTGTTCGGCCTGATCCGAACATGCCGACGGTGGCCGCTCCTGCCTCGGAGGTCATGTCCACCGGTCAGTGGGAGTGGATTATGTCCTCGTTTGCAAGATTGGAGTCACGATTGGCTGCATCTGAACACCGGCCAATAGACCATCGTGTTCCTCCCCGGCCCGATCCTGATCCACCATATGCTATTCCACTCTCCGCAGCGGTTCTCCACCCTCATCCGATTCAGCAACCGCCCAATTCAGCAGTTAGTGGGTTTCAATTTCCTCCACAACCGTCCACAACTCCTCTTTCCCACTACCAACAAGTAACTACATCTTCACAACCTCCACATACTGGATTCGTACTACCACAACTGCCTCTCCAATACAACTCTCCTCCAATGTACGGCTCTGATCCATATGCTCATGCTCGACCTCATCATCCACACACGCTACCAACTAATCAGGTGCATTCGCAGTACGGCCCAACGACGATCGTCGACCGCCTGTTTTCTTCACCAATGGTCGGCCCTCGGCCTACTTCTTGTTGGTATCCCTCGGCAGATCGACAGCCTCGCGGGAGTCATGATCAACACAGAGGTGTTCGTCTGGATCCTCCCCGTTTTGACGGTACTGACACAGCAAATTGGATTTTCAAAATCCAATATTATTTCGATCATCTGATGATGCCGGATACAAACAGGTTGCACTATGTCGTCCCATTATTCGACCCGCCGGCCTCCGAATGGATAAAACATTATTGCTCTAATAATGATTTTGTTACTTGGCAAGACTTTCTATCCGACGTACGTTATCGTTTCGATCCGGACTGTTATGAAAGTTACATTGGCTTAATCGCAAAATTGTGTCAAACCGGCACGGTGTCGGATTATCAGCTTGAGTTTGAGAGATTGCAGAATAAGCTCTCCGGCGTCCCGGATTATATTCTTCTTCCCATTTATATCGCTGGTCTTAAACAACCATTGCAACGGGAGGTCAAGTTACATCGCCCTGCTACACTTGCTGCAGCTTTTGCCTTGGCCAAGGAATTATCGGCATGTCGTCCGGAGCATCAACCGTCAACCTCTAATTATCAGCATCAACAATGGATTCTGCGTGAACCGAGGACTACATACAGCACCTCTCCTACCCCAAACCCAATTACATCTTCTTCTTCTCAAGGTCCACGGCCTTCGGGTGGCAGATTCCGAGAGCTCGTCAAACTACCGGTGATGCGCCTTTCTGCATCGGAGAAGGCAGATCGATCTCGTCGCGGGTTATGCTGGTATTGTGAAGACAAGTGGGCCACGGGTCATGTGTGTAACCATAATTTTTTGGCTTACATGGGCGTCGATGCTGACGAAGATGATGTGGTTGAATTAGAGACGGATGATAATGATATCACAGCGGATCTATCTCACTTGAATGCCATCGAAGGCCGACAACACCTGAAGTCTTTTAATTTTGTGGGAACAATCCACAAATCTGCTGTGAATATTCTAATTGACAACGGAAGCTCCCATGATTTTATACATCCGTGCATCGCCGAAAAGCTAAGTCTTTCTTTGACGAAGATTAAACCTTTTCGTGTTTATGTCGGTAATGGTGAATCCTTAGTTTGTTCTCATGTCAGCGAGGAGACGGTTGTCGATCTACAAGGCCATATATTTCTCATTGATTTATATATTTTGGCATTTCATGGTCCGGATATCATATTGGGTATGGAATGGTTGGAATCATTGGGATGTGTCACACATGATTATTCGGCCCGGACTATGGAGTTCTTCCGTGATGATGCTCTTGTCGTCCTTCGTAGCCTTTCAACTTTGCCGCACCGAATGTCGGCTGCTTTGACGATGTTGATTTCACATATGGACGAGCTGGATTTTTTAAAGCTTGCTGAAATTCCAGCAGATCAGCCTATAGACCAGCCTGGCCTCCAGGATGAATTTCCAAAAGAATTGCCTCCTACTGCCCTTCACGTTTTGTCCCAATTCTCGGCAGATTCTGCGTCGCAGGCTGTGGCACCACTTCCTGAAGAGTTTTTCATGTCGCGACCTGTTGTCAAATTGATAAGGTTGCAGGAACGTCGCGTGGTGATGCAACACGGACAGCCGGTTGAACAAGGGCTGTTTCAGTGGTCTGATTCGATAGACAATTCCCCGACTTTTCCTCCATTTATCCTTGAGGACAAGGATGATCCTATCGGGGGGGGGGGGGAGTTGATAAGAGTTCCACAGCAGCAACCCATCTTCATGCAGCCGTCGACCAGATTGATAGTCACAACAGAGCTCGTCGCACACGGAGGCCGTCAACTCATTTTCACGACTTTGCTGTTCATTAGATGATTATGGTTAGTTATGGTTTTCTTTAGTTATTTAGTACAAATATAATGTAATATGAACAAAGTGTCGAGCGTACTTATAAGCTCTATCTCGGGTTTTCTTTGTGGTTCTTTCCCGAGAGATAGGTAGGTTGAACCTCCCTAGGTCCTAGATATAAAAAGGGAACTTGTCAACACATTTTAATTAATGAATGAATGATAAGAAATTTTCCCAATTTGCGTTCTCTTTATTTTTCTCTCAACAAACTGACGAACTGTCCGACGGAGGAGACCTCCGCGTGCAGCCTGAATTTGATCGCCGAGCTCTCTCGCCGTCGATCCTTGTCTCGATACGATCAACATCGTATCAGCTGGTTTATTTTGATGGCCCGTTTGTAATTGTGTATTGATCCAATCCGGATTTGGCCCAATACTTAATTGACTGTCCCGATGGCTGCCACGTGTGCCCTCTCACGTGGATCATGACGCTGGAACGTTGGATTTAGGGTGTGTTTGTTTGGAGTCTATACACTCCTATCCGTCTATTTGACTCCTCAGTCGGTTCATGTACTCTCTCTCTTCTCGACTTTGCTCTAGCTTCTCTCTAAACTCTCTTCTCTCTCTCGTTGAAATGCCATCCGATCTTCTTCTCCGGTGGCTCCCTTCTTTGTTTTAGTGAGGATCGAGTGTCGTCTCTCAACTCTTGTGTTGATCTGGAGATTTGTGTGAGATTCGAACGGTTGAGTTCGTTTCTGGTTTGTTTCTGGAGAGTTCTTTGGTTGATTTCATAGATCTGGAGGTTGCTGAGTGTTCTTGAGGCTTGAGACTGTGGTTGTGAGTCTTTGAGCGTGGGGCGGTTTATCATGTTGTAGTAATCGGGAAACCCTAGCTCGGGGTCAGATTGTTTCACGGTGCTCTCTTGTGACTTGTTGGATAAGATCGAGGAGGTCCTGGGCCCAGTTAAGTCGTGTGTGCGACCTGAGCCATTCGCTGATCTTTGTGTTCCAATATTTCTTGTGTTGTCAGTTTTGTTGCTTAGATCCGAGAGGATCCTTTCCCTAGTGTTACTAACTTGTGTACTGAGTTGTGCAGGTGATTTCCAGAGGAGAAATCCGGTGCTATTGCAGTTGGTTAAGACTCGATAATAGATTAGGGTTTTCTGTAAATCTTGTACTTGTCTCAAGTTGTATTAGTGTAATACTTTGGTTTTGTAACTGGCTTGTACTTGCTGAGATTAGCCATCTCAGTGGTGATACAAACAAAAAAAGTCCCGGTAATTAGTGAATCCTAAGTGATCTGATCCCTACACTCTGTTCCCCGGATCAACTACGGTTTTCACCCGAACAAGACGATCAAAATTGTCCTTGTAATACGGCTTCCCCCAAATACTCGCTTGTTCATAACTCGTGTCACCAACAACATTATTGACTCCATGGTCAAGATCTCTGTAGTTGAAATACGCTTCCTTGGGCGAGCTTGACACATACGGAGTCATGTATTCGTAATACCTTCGACTCCAGCTTATGTAACGGTCCGTATCCCCCGCCTCTAAGTCTTGCCAGTAAGTCAGTCCGACAAGTTTGTAAAGCGCACCTGTTCTATGAGGAAACAGAGTCTCTAACTCTGATATCTCTTCCATGATTCCACCATATGGAACCATGCAGTAGTTAGTCTCGTCTGCATCGGGTTCACGTAGCATACTCACCATGTCCTCTATCACGTTCAACGGAAGGGGCGTCCGAACATAATCCGACTTGGCTTTGAGCTGTCTGAGACCGGGCTGAGTCCGGTTGAGCAGAGCATCTAGTTGATCTATCAGCATTTGGTTGCTAAATAAGGTGGATTGGATCCAGCTCGCTTCGATGCAGTTTTCTCTCACTAGCCCTAACTCGGGGAAGATTTCTTGCATATACGAAACTAATGCGTCCGCTCCGCCCAGGTAAAACCTGGACAGTCGTGTTCACTCTGAATATGATGACCCCGACAAACAGGTCTTTGTTGGCTTGAGGCGCCACGTATTGCCAGCGCTGCCATAGCTATGCGCCGTTATGTTCTTCCACGCTCCTTGTGATTGAGAAAACAGTGACTGTTTCTGGAACATCCACCGGCTGCACCTTCCAGGCAGTGATCACGCCAAAGCTGGCGCCTCCGCCGCCCCTGATGGCCCAGAACAGATCCTCGCCCATTGATTCCCTGTCCAGGATATTTCCGTTGACGTCGACTGTCGACTATTTTCGCGTCGATGACGTTATCCGCAGCGAGGCCATATTTTCTCAGCAGCGCACCGTAGCCTCATCCGCTGTAGTGCCCACCGACACCGACCCAGGTGCAGATAGACCCGGGAAATGCCAGAGTGGGACTCTTTTCTGCAATCCTGTAGTATACGACACCGATGGACGCGCCTGCTTCGATCCAGGCCGTTTTCTCATCCATGTCGACTGTGACTTGGCTGAGGTTGACCAAGTCAACGATCGCGAACTGGACTTGTGAGAACTGAGACATAAGACAGTCCCTCCATGTCGTGGCCACCGCTTCGCGTTCTGATCTCCAGACCACTCTGCTTGGCACAGAGTACGACGGGTGGGATCTGTGTCTCGTGGTCCGCGGTCTGGAGTTATGATCACTTGCGGTTTCGGAGTGGAGTTGTATAAGAATCTTGTGTTTCGGATGGAGGATTCGAGGATGGAAGTGTAGGAAGAGTTTGAAAGGGTGTAGACAACGTTGGAAATGGAGGAGTAGTTGTCGCATGTTTGAGAGAGACACTGAAGGAAATCGTCTTGTTCATCGGCAGAAGCTGCCCATGAGCTTGTCACGATTAAAACAATAAAGAGTGAAGTAGTTATCATGATTTGTGTAACTGAAAAGATTAATTTGTGTTTGTGTTTGAGAGGAAAGTACTTATAAGGATGGATGTATTGATTCCTCAAATTTATTTTCTTATCTTTTTAAGTGTGATTATAATCATTTTTTGTCATTTTGGATTGTAAACAATTTATATAACCATTTATTTTATTTTAACTTTAGAATGTGAATCTCATGTTCTATCAACTTTTTACACTCATAATTCAATATAAAACTAATACTTTAAATATATCACACATTTCACTCATTTTTTCTCTTTAATTTTCTTCATAAAGTAAAACAATTTATTAAAATTTGTGTCGAGTAAAAGTGCTCAGCACTTTAAATGGTGGATGGAGGAGTATTTTTTAATGGGACAATCATATTCTAATTTAATTAATATACTCCGTATATTTGTAGTTGGTAGTATGATTAGTATCTTAGATTCATTAGAAACATCATATCGATCGAATGATCCATAAGAATAAAATATCACTAACTTGGTCAAGGATCCAACTCCCTAATTTTCTTTACTCGTCATGATTATAGGTATAGACAATTAATCAGATGGATATTTCAATTTTACTCAATTTGACATTGTGATTAGTAATGAAAAAAATGAAATCTAAATTCCAATTTGAATTTAGCTATGGCCAAAATCTAATACCAATCTCGTATATATACGGTATTACCCTTTCTCTTAAAACATGTTCACATACAACCACACTCCTAATTAATTTGGACATTTCCTCAAACAATTGTATTTCTCATAATAGAGTTTTTCCCAAACAAAATATTGTACAAATTGTACATGCATTGTATCTCGAACATTTGTTAGGAACTTAGGATCTACATAATTTTCTTGGAAGTCTCTTCCGTTCGGATAATACTCCTTTTTACTTAACTAAATAAATAATTCTTCGATAAAATCCACTCTTATCCCATTTTTAGTAAAGGAAAACAAATTTTGCATTTGCAAGTTTCAGGTTCGAAATATCAATTATTAATTTGCTTTGAAAAGTCAAAAAAGTTGCTCAAGGAGACACCTATTATTTTTGTGGCGTTATGTGTGGCGAATTTTTTTTAAATATTAAAAAGTAGATTAATTAGGGATAAAAAAAATTGAATAAAGAGATTATCTTTTGGAGATGGATGGAATAATATTTTTATGTTCAAAACACGTTTATATCTCAATTAAGTTCGAATATCTTGTCAGGTTTAAATTGAAGCTGTAGATAAACTAAAACAAATAGAATCAAATAACGGAAAAGATTATTTCAATACAAATATTATAGAAATGCCACTCGTACAAATATATGGTTCAATAATGAGCCTTATTATTCATAACAAAATGAATAGAAACAATGTTATATGGTGAATAAAATATGTAAATCCCCATCCTCAAACATCCGCGGCTGCAGACGGCAACGGTGGGATGCTCTGTTCATTCCTGAAGAAATTGTCCGGATCGACTGCGGTTTTCACCTTAACAAGACGCTCGAAATTATCCTTGTAATACGGCTTCCCCCAAATGCTGGCTTGTTCGTAACTCGTCTCACCAGCAACGTTATTGACTCCAATGTCGAGATCTCTGTAGTTGTAATACGCTTCCCTGGGCGAGCTTGACACATATGGAGTCATGTACTCATAATACTTACGGCTCCAGCTTATGTAACGGTCCGCATCCGCAGCCTCCGAGTCTTGCCAGTAAGTCAGGCCGGCAAGCTTGTAGAGTGCACCAGCTCTGTGAGGAAATGGAGTCTCTGATTCTGATATTTCGTCCATTTTCCCACCATATGGCACCATGTAGTAAATAGTCTCGTCTGCTTCGGGTTCGCGTAGCATACTCACCATCCCTTCGATCGCGCTCAAAGGAACCGGTTCCCGGACATAATCCGACTTGGCTTTGAGCTGCCTGAGACCGGGCTGAATCCGGTTAAGCAGAGCGTCTAGTGGATCGACCGGCATTTGGTTGCTAAATAAGGTGGATTGGACCCAGCTCATTTCCGTGCAGTCTTCTCTCACTAGCCCTAACTCCGGGAAAATTTCTTGCATGTACGAAACTAATTTGTCTGCGCCGCCCTGGAAAGCTGAGAAGAAGTTAACTTGGACGGTCGTGTCCACCCTGAACACGATGACTCCGACGAACAGATCTTTGTTGGCTTGAGGCGCCACGTATTGCCAGTGGTGCCACAGCTCAGCGCCGTTCTGTTCTTCCACATTCCTGTTTATAGAGAAAACAGTGACTGTTTCTGGAACATCGACTAGTTGTACCTTCCAGGCAGTGACCACGCCAAAGCTGGCAGCTCCGCCACCTCTGATAGCCCAGAACAGATCCTCGCCCATTGATTCTCTGTCGAGAATGTTTCCTTTCACGTCGACAATTCTGGCGTCGATTACGTTATCTCCTGCAAGGCCGTATTTCCTCAGCAGTGTGCCGTAGCCTCCTCCACTGTAGTGCCCGCCAACGCCGACTGTTGTGCAAATGGCTCCAGGGAATCCGAGAGTGGAGCTCTTTTCCGCGATCCTGTAGTATACGACACCGGTAGTTGTGCCTGCTTCGATCCAGGCAGTTTTCTCCTCAACGTTGACCGTGACTTCGGTGAAATTGCCCAAATCGATGATCACGAAAGGGACTTGTGACACGTACGACAGTCCCTCCATGTCATGGCCTCCGCTTCGGGTTCGGATTTCTAGACCGGTTTTTTTGGCACAACGTATGATAGGGGGGATCTGGGATTCGTGTTCTGGGGTTATGATGACTTGCGGTTTTGGAGTGGATTCGGATAAGAATCTTGTGTTTCGGATGGTGGATTCAAGGACGGAAGTGTAAGAAGGATTTGAAGGAGTGTAGATAACATTGGTAATTGAAGAGTGGTTCTCACATTCTTGAGAGAAACATTCAAGAAAAGATGAGACAGAAGGAGTTTTCATGGTTGATGATAGATATATTGAGATGAGTTTTGTTGGTATTTGTGTTTGTTTTTGTGTCTGTGTTTGTGATGTTTGAGAGGAATGCATTTAGCCCTATTTATACTGATTGTTTTGAAAATGTAAATTCAATTTTAGACTGCTTTGACCTCTCGAAAGTTCGTGGAAGTGAAACTTATCTGATCAACCTAATTCAAACTTTTTCAAGCAGACACGCTTATTATCTATTTGAAATTAATAATTCGCCATAAATTAAATATCATATAGTAGCAATGCAACACCAATCATTTTCTTAGCTAGCTTCTTCAGATACATTGAATGGCCTAATATAATATCAATAACTCACTCCACTTGCTTATTTTATTTCCCTCATGATCAAACTTATCTTCTAGAAATATACAATATATATATAGAGAGAGTACAGTATAAAGTGTAACATTGTTATTATAACAATCATTTAAGCTACATCACTACTTATAAAACATTGATTAATTATCCTATACATATATTTAAACTAATTCTAACCATTTGTTTACAGGTTTGATTTATGAGATCAGTAGTGTCATGATCAAGCTTTACTAAATTAACGAGTTTAAATTAATTTTAAAAAATTACTCCCTCTGTCCCAGTTTAGGAGTGCAATTTAGTTAGGGCACATGTTTTAAGAAATTGTTGGAGTGTGTGATAATTAAAGTGAGGTAATGGTTGTTGGAGTGTGTAATAATTGAAGTGGGGTAGTGGAAAGTGAGACCCTTTTGACTTTTTGTATGTTTAGGATTTTGTTTTGTTTTATTTTTATGAAAGTAAAGACATTTAAGTGTAAATTTCATCAACAATGAGGTTACATTTTATGTCCAAACATGGTAAATTCTAAATGAGACTCTTAAATTGGGATGGACGAAAATGGCAAAATAGGACTCTTAAACCGGGACGGAGGGAGTACTTAAGCAACAATATTTAAAAAAAATAGTAATGCTAAAATGCTGTTTTACAAAATAAAATTCGAATACTGCCATTAAATACGCATTTTCTATTACATATAATGCCAAATTAAATTTATTTCTATCATTACTAGAAGGATTAGGTTGTGATTCACCTATTCCGTCGTGGAATGCAGCTCACCATATTGAACTTCAACTTAGTAATTGTTCATTTCTTTGTTCAACTAAGACTAGCTAGTACTTTCGATGGAGTAGTAAATAGTATATATAAAAAATTAATTCTTGTTTTTTAAAATGGTCGTGTTTTTCTAATGATCGAACACATAATCATTTACATGAGTCGAGCTACTCCTGAGGCGAATATGAACTTAATAAAAGCCCGTCAGAAATTAATTAACGAAGCATATTAATATTAATTTCAGATTTAAAGCGGTCTTTGAAAAAAAAAGAAAACATAAAACATGGTCAAGTATAATCCAAATAAGTAACATATTTTTTATTTTTTGCCACTTTTTGGACCACTCGACGTCTTTTATAATAATAATAATAATAATATATGGTAGTACTTAATAAAAAAACACCACGTATAATTAGTAAGTTAGGATAATTTTAAATATTATTTCAAAATCGCCAACAAGAATTATAGTTTTAATTTTATTATTTTTCTCAATACATTAGTATATTACTCAATCATACCATCAATTTGAAAAACTTATATAACAAATAAAAAATATGTTACAATAGAAAATCGCATTATAAAAGCATGCAAAAAATTGAGAATAATGTTAAAATTCATGAGTTTTATGACTGATATTTAAAATAGTGACACATATCAAATTTGACTAAAATCTGTGATTTGTCTATATTGCCCTTTCCTTAAATTACATTTACTGTACTAAATGAAAATAAGTCTAAAATTGTGGAGTAATACATAATTCAAATTCGCACACTTAAATTGAAAAGTCAAAGTCAATGTCAATCGTCTTACTTCGACGCGGCACGCGGGAATCCTTCCTGTCAGCGTTGGAGAAGTAGTGTTGTCCTGCGGCAAGAGCTCGGCGGACAGGCGGGACTCGACAACCAAAGCAGTTGCTGTGCGCGGAATGTTTTCCGTCGGGCAGCGGTGTAGCTTCGGTTCGAGATGGTGGGAGGGTCAGCTCTCAATGAAAGCACCAGTTGTTAAGGATCGTCCTCCTTAACGTAAAAATTCCATACACACGAGAAACACACGCCGGAGTTGTCGAGTGCCCAAGAACCTTGGGTCGGCGATTCTTCCGGCGAAGGGGGTTGCTGAGCGCGAGAGAGATTCTCGTCGGCAGCGATAGAGAAATAGAATTTTGTGATTCAAGCCAAGTTGGGCGAAATACTGATTTCATTAATGGGTTGAATGAATAAAATGATAACAATCTATCCTATTTATAATACTATTATACTAGCTAAGGGAACAAGAAACAAATATAAGAAAAGATATGCAAATCCCTAATATATCTAAACTAATTAATACTAATAGAAATACTCGTATCAGCAATCCATCAAGTAATCATAAACCTAAGATATCGTTATTTGGAATCAAACTCATTCGTGAAGTGCATATTAATTAGTAAGTAAGACATTTCTATTCCAATTAATATGTAAAAGCTTATCTTCGCTTCAATAACATGTAGGGGAGCTTATCTTCACTTCAATAAAACACATGAACGCCATGTTTGGTTGGCGGGAAAGTAAAGTTGACAAGGAAAATGATTCCTGGAAAAATGAATCCCAGGAATATGATTCCCAATAATTTTACTTTCCTGTGTTTGGAAAATATCAAAATTTTAAATTTTATTTGATTTAAACACCAAACTAAAAATATACTAATTATTATTTTATTTATAAAGAATAATAATAATAAAAATTTTAATAAATTATTAATTCCAAATGATAATAACTATATTATTATATTTATTATTACGATGAGTAGTTTAAATATGGATCATCCATCACAATATATAATAATACAATTATAAAATTATAGTTACATGGAGTATTATAATCATATTTATTAATTCCAAATGATAATAATTATATTATTATATTTATTATTATGATGAGTAGTTTAAATATGGATCATCCATCACAATATATAATAATACAATTATAATTATAGTTACATGGAGTATTATAATCATAATTGATTATAATAATTAATATTATTATTATTATTATAATATTTATAAATATTATAATTAAATAAATTTTTTAATTTAAATTTTACTACGATTTTATTGATTAATTATTAATTTATAAAATAATATTTAGTATTTATTATTATATAATATAAATTATATAATAATATTTTGATTATTTAATTATTTAATAAATTATTAATTAGTATTTTTAAAACATTGTAAATAATAATAATAATAATATATTGCATTAAATATGTAAGAATCCTAAAACTGGGATAAAGAATATCTAAGAAAAGTTAGGATTTAAAATCCTGCAAAGTTGTACTAACTTTCCTTGTTCTCGGGATTCTGATTACTTTCCCAGTTTGATTAAATAACGAAACAAACAAATGAATTTAAAATTAAGGAATCAGATTACTTTTCCAGACAAAATCCTGGCAACCAAAAATGGCAGAAGGGTATCCAATAATTCCAATTGTAGACTAGGGTTGCCAATGTAGAATAGGCTTATCTTTACTTCAATAATAATGCATGGTCTCTCATTATTGTTTTTGTATTAAATTTCATCTATGCATTTGGAGGGATACATACATTGTCCACATTTAATATGGAGATACGAACAATTGACATCCTGATTTAGTTAAATTAAATTATCCATGCGTTGACTTGCTGATAATTGGTCAAAGAGCTTTTTTATACTAGCAAATATATGGTAAATCTACTCGATCAACAAACGTGATTTCATAAAGTAGTCTATCCTCTATTCCTCTTAAATATTTTAGGCCATTTGAGCCAATATCTATCAATTAATGAGGTGATCAGTTATCCGCTAACGACAACCTTGGCCATACCATTTTTTTAAAATAGTACTCCATCAATTTGATTCTGATCTAAACCTTTGACTCACTGCTTAAAACTAAAATTTGCATCACTTTAATTTTCCCTCGCTAATACTGATTGCTTCTTTAACATATGGAGTACTAAAATATAAGTATTATAAATAAAAAGTACATTAACTATATCACTAATTATTTTTTGTAATGAACATCAAATAACCAAATACTACCCTAATAAAATTCAAATTAGACTAGAGCAGATATAGAGTGAACTGATATATTTTCATATTTTAGCCACAGGAATGCTTTGTTCGTTCCTGAAGAAATTCTGCTTTGTCTTCACCCGAACAAGCCGATCGAAATTCCTACCAAAATATTTCTTCCCCCAAACACTCGCTTGTTTATAGCTTGTCTCTCCTACAACATTGTTGACTCCGATATCAAGATCTCTGTAGTTGATGTACGCCGCCCTCGGATTCTTTGAAACATAAGGAGCCATGTAAGTAAGGCAATCGGTAACACAACCCTTTAGGATTAAGAAGCATTAGATTTACACTTATATAGTTTTATTAATTATTTCTTATTTTATTTAAATAAATTCCTTTATAAATAAATGGACACACTTATTTTATTACAATTTTAAAAATTAGAAAAAAAATTAAAATTACATAAGTTTTATGGAGTAGTATTTATTTTACTTAATATAGTTTTGCTGAATATGATTAAAAGTTTAAAATTAATTCAGTGGCTATTTTTCTTTAATTACTTTAACGGCTATAATTTTGATTGAAATTCTTAAAAGGCTAGAATTTAGCCCTGGCGTACTGCAATCACTTGTGCAACACGCGCCACTTTGAATGGTTGAGGAGGGCGCTTGAATTGCACCGCAAGTGGCACACACTTACGTAGTCAAAGCTTAGTTGCATTGATAGATACTTATCAAAACAATAAGCAAAGCTTAATTGTGGAAATAATAGAGCATCTCCAATGGCGGACGTCCGGTCGGATATCCGCGACGGGCGACCGGGACGTCCGCCATTGTAACGAAGCAACTCGGATACGGACGTCCCGTAAGGACGTCGGATGTCTTCGGACGTCCGGGCGACGGGCGGGCGGACGTCCGCCATTGTGGCGTGGGTCGGACGTCCGGTATTAATTTTTTTAAAAAAAACTCTATATATACGGCTCGTTGAACTTCATTTCATTCGCACCACTTGTATTAATATAAAACTCTATATTAATTTCATTTCATTTCGTTCGTATTTGTGTTGAAATTTTATTTTCGTAAACGCAAATTGCTTTATTTGTGAATTTGTGATTTTTTTATTGCGGGAAGTCCTAGTGGGAAGGGCGATGGGAAGGGCGGATTGTGCAGGGGAAGTCCTAGTGACGTGGCAGTGGGATGAGAAGTCCTAGTGACTTGGCAGGAGATGTTTTTGGGAAGTCCTAGTAGATGTCCGAGTGGGACATCCGTGCATTGGAGATGCTTTGAAGAAATTGAGACTAATTCTTTATATCTATATATTCTCCTTCCATTAATATTTTACTATAAAATTAATATATAAAAGTAAGATTCATATTTTATCAAGTATAACTAACTATTTACTTCTTTTATAATATTTTTTTAAAACTCAAACTGAATCAAAGTGACACACATATTCGCAGACGAACGGAGTACTTGAAATCAAGATGACGAGCGCGGCCGCATGCATGCACCGATGCAGGCCATGCCGGAGTATTTTCTAGTTGGCATCCTCTATTTTTATTCTATTTCTTATCTTATAATTAATTTTACACCATTGATTAAGTTATCTATGCATTAATCACAATCGTCTTATTATATTAGCACAACCCTTGATTAAAATTGGATCACATCGGTTCAACTAAATTGGTGAAATTATGTATAGACTAAGTAACCGATAATTTCCGGAAATTAACCATGTTTCAAACTTCATGATTTCATTGAAAACTCTAGCATGAAATTTCCTCTTGTTAAATAGAACTTGAACGCTAGCTTCTTTCCACAAACAAATCATTTCTCAACTATGATCACTCCGATAAGCATTTTAAGTCTTACTTTGATTCTTCTCACCACCATTTCATGTTCACAACCATCATCTTATGCACATAGTAATTTTCTTGAATGTCTATCCAAGGAATTCAACAACTACTCTTCCATTTCCAACAACATCTACACCCCAATCAACTCTTCCTATTCCCACATCCTCCAATATACAATCCAGAATCCGAGGTTCGCCTCGGATCCTACTTCATCACCAGTAGTAATAATTACTCCCCAACACGAATCACAGATCCCGCCTCTAATCTGCTGCGCTAGAGACACCGGCTTGCAGATCAGAACTCGAAGCGGAGGCCATGACTTCGAGGGACTATCTTACAGAGCACTACAGCAAGTCCCGTTCGTTCTCATTGATTTGATCAATCTCAGGGAAATAACAATTGATGTTGTCAAGAAAACATCCTGGGTTGGAGTAGGTGCAACCATTGGCTTGCTATATTACACGATCGCGGAGACAAGTCCGGTTCTAGGGTTTCCTGGCGGCATATGCCCAACCAATGGCCTTGGAGGGTTCATAAGCGGAGGAGGCTATGGCAGAATGATGAGAAAACATGGCCTGGCTGCAGACAACGTCATCGATGCAAGAATAATCGACGCTAGCGGCAGAATTCTCAACAGAAAATCAATGGGCGAGGATCTATTCTGGGCCATCAGAGGCGGCGGCGGCGCCAGCTTCGGTGTGATCACTGCCTGGAAGGTACAACTGGTCGATGTTCCAAAAACAATCACTGTTTTCAGAACTAGCAGGACACTGGAACAGAACGCGACTCAACTCGTCCACCGCTGGCAATACATAGCTCCAAATTTGCACAAAGATTTGATCATCGGAGTCATACTAACCAGAACGAATTCCAGCGGGAAAACGACGATTAATGCATCTTTTGACTCGTTGTTTCTTGGCGGGATAGAAAGGTTGCTCTCAATCATGAAAAAGAGTTTCCCTGAGTTAGGGTTAATGAGAGAAGACTGCGCGGAAGTAAGCTGGATACAAGCAATGGTGTTTGAAGCTGGTTTCCCCATTGAAACTCCTCCACAAGTCTTACTAAATAGAACTGTGCCCAACACAAGAAGGCCCTTTGAAGGAAAATCAAACTTTGTGCAGGAAGCCGTTCCGGAATACGGGCTTGAAGGGCTATGGAGACTGTTTTACGAAGAAGAAGCCGAAGAAGCGTTGATACTGATGAGTCCTTTCGGTGGAAGAATGGCGGAGATCTCCAACTCCGCCACTCCTTTTCCTCACAGAGCTGGTAACTTGTACATAATGTTGCAATCGACGTTCTGGGAGGAAAGCGAAAATCAAGAATCGGAGAAGTATGTAGAGTGGAGTAGGAGGGTTGACAAATACTTGACTCCTTTTGTTTCGAGGAATCCGAGGGCAGCGTATGTCAACTACAGAGATCTCGACCTCGGAGTGAATAACATTCATGGAGAGACTAGCTATGAACAAGCCAGTGTTTGGGGGAAGAGATATTTCAAGAACAATTTCGATCGTCTTGTTTGGGTTAAGACTATGGCTGATCCGAAAAATTTCTTCAAGAACGAACAGAGCATTCCGCCGATCTAGACACTAAAACATAGTCCGTAAAAATTTAAATTGTACTACTAATTAGTATAATTGCGTTAACTACTATCATAATTTCAGTATGTATGGTAAACTAGATCATAAAGAATAAACACATCTAGCTATTAATTATCAGCATTATTTGTGGATGTTCAAGTTAAATAAACTTCCAAGAAATACCCAATGTGGAGTCGTTATAGAACAGGGGAACGGTGAAATTTGATCCCTACACGGCTACACCTCCCCTACTTATGAAGGTTTTCACCACACTTGTGATGGAAGATACAAATGATATATCAAGCACTGCCAAAAACATACTAAGCTATCTCACTAATTAAAATAAAGATTATTTTTAAGTTTTTTGATTCTCTGTCTCCGTTGTGGATGTGACTTGCGAAGATCAATAGCTCCATTGTTCCAAAAAATGTTGAACAATTAATTTCAAGAACGAATGCATGATGAAATTATTGAAATGCTTGATTTGATCACAAACGTGGGTGAGAGTGAAAGGAATAAAGTGGGTGAGTCAGAGTCAAAGAATAACAGGCCGTCGTAAATTTGCCAGTACACCACGCTGAACAAATTCTCCCCTCTGTGAGGGTAAGGAATGGCGGAGCTTGAAATCTCCGCCATTCTCCCGCCGTAGGGGGTGAAGGCGAACTGTGCCATCGCCGCCTCTGCTTCGTAGAAAAGCCTCCATATGCCTCTAAGGCCGTGTTTGGGGATCGGTTTCTGCACGTAATCGGATTTTCCTTTGAAGAATATCTGCTGCGGCATAGTTCTGTTGAGCAGAATTTCGATTGGCGTCGCGATTGGGAATCCGGCGAAGTAAACGGTGGATCGGATTCAGCTCACCTCGGTGCAGTCTTCTCTTTTCAGGCCTAATTCTGGAAAGCTTTTTTGCATCAATGGAATCAATTTTTCGATGTTTCCGAAGTAGATTGAGCTAAACGAAGCTTGAATCGTCATTTTCCTTTTGTTTTGGGTGGAATTGACTCTTCTTACAAGCTGTTAAGGATGAAGTTCCTTAACTCGTAGATTTTGCGTCGAACGTCGCGGGAGCTTTTGCCCGTCGATCAATCCGGTGTCAAAATTATGATTTTGTGCGTTTTGCACGTTTGAAAGGAAAGAGAGTAAGAGAAAATAAAATAGAAGGATAATTGATATTTCTTGAATGAATGGGAAGAATACAATGCCTCCTATTTATAAGACTATCCTGACTTAGAGAACAAGAAAATAAAGATCCTAATAATATATGGGAAATATATGCTAAATCAATATTAAACTAAATAAGAGAGATTTGGGGATATTCGTAGAGATATTCTCGTATCAACTCCCCCTCTGTTAAAATCCACCTTGTCCTCAAGGTGGAAACCACGACAAAACAAAGAGTGTCGCGACTAGAAGCTTTGGCGAGGTATCCCCACCCGGATCAAATGTATGCAAATCCTCAAGAATTGCACAAAGTTGACGAAGTGCAAGGACACCCACAGAAGTCCCGAGCTTAAGAACATAATTCTGTGGATGATAACACATCTGAATTGTTGTTGTTTCCCGACCATCAAATGCTTCAATCTTTTTACAATCACGAGCAAAGTGTCGCAAAATACTCCCTCCTGGATCAAACGTACACGACCGTTGCTTTGCACTTACTCGACTAGGAGAAAGCGAAGCAATAATTCCTAGGGAAGTCTCGCCCACCTTTCGGTATTCAACAAACCCAATATCAATCCAAATATGATGATGCACCGCTAAAGCATTGATAGCACCTTCATCAACTTCGTGAATACCTACGATCACACGCATTCTCGGTCGTCGTGGACAATACATCACCATTGCCTTACCGCCATAACTACAGAACATCTCACAGAAATCCAATCCCACCGGAATGCACTCCAGTGCTTCACGTTGAGCTTGGAAACAAAACTCCTGTATAGTCATACCCTGTGATGAAGCTTTTAGAAATCCATTCGTTTCCTCATGGTCTAACAAAACCCCTTCCACTCCAACTTGATCACATTTAGGTAGTCGATCAATTGTAGTATTTGGACAAGATTCTACTGCTTCATCATTATTAACGGCAATTAATTCCATTGAGTCATACCCGAAATTGGAGTCGCACGATAGAGATATCGAGGCTGGTGGAGGCGGGCTAGCAACGACAACAGGCAGCGAGCTTCTAGATGGATCGTGATGGAGATCGGCTGGGGCGGCGGTCGTCATCTGTGGTAGGGGACACGATACCGGCTCCGTGTCCATGACGCTGGGTGTAAGGTCTGGTGGAGGTCGTATCGCGGCGTGTGGATCACCCAGGCAACGTTCACGTGAATCCATCTGAGACCCTAATTCCCTGACAATAGCAGTCAAATGCTCGAGCTGTGAAGCCAAGTCAGCCACTGTTAGGCTCGGTTCAGACTCCGCCGTCACTGGATCACGTGGCATGTCGAGAGGCTCCATATGGCCGACATCATTAGTCGTTGGGAGACATTGCCAATCCGGTTGATCGGGAGGTTGCGGATATAACAACGGCGGTTGATCATAGGTCGAAGAACTCTGCTGCGTGCGCACCCATGGCGGGTCCCAGCAAGAGGGCGGTGGTGGCGAGTACGAATTTGGCTCGTAGGACGATGGTTGCCGATACGCAGTTTCCTGGCGCAGCCATGGCGGGTCCCAGGAAGTGGGTTGTTAAGGATGAAGTTCCTTAACTCGTAGATTTTGCGTCGAACGTCGCGGGAGCTTTTGCCCGTCGATCAATCCGGCGTCAAAATTATGATTTTGTGCGTTTTGCACGTTTGAAAGGAAAGAGAGTAAGAGAAAATAAAATAGAAGGATAATTGATATTTCTTGAATGAATAATATGAATAACAATGTCCACTATTTATAATAGTGGATACTAACTTAATGAGCAAGATAAAAGATATGAAAAAGATATGTAAATCCATAATTAACTAACTAAATAATAATAATAATAATAATAATAATAATAATAATAATAATAATAATAATAATAATAATAATAATAATAATAATAATAATCGTATCAACTCCCCCACGGTTGAAATCCACCTTGTCCTCAAGGTGGGAACCATGAAGCAACGATGAGCGTCGAGGAATCCTCCTGGATCAAACATACACCGAATAGTTGGGCGTCTCCCTGCATCATCTCCATCAAAAATCACAAAGGGATGACCCTTATGGACATGATAATTCAGTTCTAAAATCTTGTGAATGCGTCCATGAATGCTCAAGCATAGAGTGTCATTTTGCGGAGGAATCAACCGGGCATCGGCGTCAAGCGATGTTGATCGATGATTCATACTTACGACAACCTTGACGTGAGATGAATCACTCAATAATTTCAGCGATGCATTGTCCACAATGGAACTACCCAAGCCAATCTGGACTTGGGGAATCTTGAATCGAGAAGCATTCAATTGTCGCGCGCACTGAATCTCGATGCAACCGTGAACCGGTTTCTCTTTACGTGCGGAATCCGGACTGGACTTCTCTATCTTCTCAACCTTTTCAAGTCCACCAAAACCAACAGAAGAAACAGGAATCATCTTGGCAGAATCAGCAAAGCCTCCCTCAACTCGATCACAATCAGGAATCAACGTCGACGGTGGCGGCGACTGATCGAGGGCGGTATTGGGAAGCAGCGCAAAGGGTGGTGGTGATGTACTCGACTGCTGCGGCGGAGCCAATGAGTCGTAGGGGACTAAACCCGACGGCCCCGGCGAAGCCTTGCTATTTCCTGATGGAGGAAGGTGCTGAACGAGGTCCCCAAACCCAAAAATTTGAGAGTCGTAGGGCTGTGCAGGTTCAGGCAGCTCGGGAGGAAGCATGTTGTCGATGCGTCGGTCGGCTGCAACAAGGTGAGACTCCATCCTGTAGCAAGCTTCCAACAATTGTTGAAGTTGTGCGATAGTCGGATGTGCCGTGGTGGTGGCTGGACAAGGTGGCTGCGGCGCGGGTTGATTCCATCCTGAGTTATGGTTGGGGGACAGCGGATGATCGTATGCCGAGACCTCGTGGAAGGGGCGTTGTCCCGTTGTCTCCCAGTAGGCAGGTGGATCCCAACTAGTGGGTTGTCTGAGCGCGGTGTGGTGTGGCTGCTGAGGCGGTTGATAAGGCTGAGAGTATCCCTGCTGCGTGCACAACCTTGGCGGGTCCCAATAAGAGGGCGGTGGTGGCGAGTACCAATCTGTCTCGTAGGACGATGGTTGCTGACACGTAGTTTCCTGGCGCAGCCATGGCGGGTCCCAGGAAGTGGGTTGACGGGCTTGGTAGGGATGGTGTTGTGGGTGGAGTCTCCCATCCTGTGGATATGGATATGATGGTTGTTGATCTAACGCTCTGATCGGTTGGAGCAGGGGTTGAGGTACGGGCTGCCATGGGTGGTAATCCGACTGCCGGAGTTGATATCCGGTGTAGCCGTACGACATGTAGACAACGATTTGGAGGAAGAGCTCACGATGAAAGCACCAATTGTTAAGGATGAAGTTCCTTAACTCGTAGATTTTGCGTCGAACGTCGCGGGAGCTTTTGCCCGTCGATCAATCCGGCGTCAAAATTATGATTTTGTGCGTTTTGCACGTTTGAAAGGAAAGAGAGTAAGAGAAAATAAAATAGAAGGATAATTGATATTTCTTGAATGAATGGGAAGAATACAATGCCTCCTATTTATAAGACTATCCTGACTTAGAGAACAAGAAAATAAAGATCCTAATAATATATGGGAAATATATGCTAAATCAATATTAAACTAAATAAGAGAGATTTGGGGATATTCGTAGAGATATTCTCGTATCACAAGCACTCTCACGAGCAAATCTTTGTCGAATTTATGCGCGAAGTATTGCCAGCGGTGGACCAGTTCAGTCGCGTTCTGTTCCAACGTCTTGTCAATTGTGAAAACAGTGACAGTTTCTGGAACGTCCACCAGTTGTAACTTCCAGGCAACGACCACACCGAAGCTGGCACCTCCGCCGCCTCTGATGGCCCAGAACAGATCCTCACCCATTGATTTCATGTCTAGGATTCTGCCGTTGACGTCGACTATTCTTGCATCAATGATGTTGTCCCCTGCCATTCCGTACTTTCTAAGCAATGTGCCGTAGCCTCCTCCGCTGAAGTGGCCGCCGACCCCGACCGTTGGGCAAAGACCGGCCGGGAATCCCAGGACCGGGCTTTTCTCTGCTACCCTGTAGTAGATGGATCCGGAATGGGACTTGCGCCGTGTAAGATAGCCCCTCGATGTCATGGCCCCCGCTTCGCGTTCTGATCTCTAGACCGCTCTTTCTAGCACAATGGATGAGAGGCGGGATTTGAGATTCGTGTTCTGGTGTTATGATAACTTGCGGTTTAGGCGTGGATTCTGTCAGGAATCTAAGGTTTTGGCCAAGGAATCTTAGGATGGGAGTGTAGGATGAGTTGTTTGGAGTGTAAACGATGTTTGAAATTGAAGAGTAGTTGATGAATTGTTGGGAGAGACATTGAAGAAAATCTTGGTGTTCGTATGCATTTGAGCTTGAGAATATGAGAAGAAGGATGAATGACAGAGTAGGAATAATTGTAACAATCTTCATGATTTAGATATGATGACTTTGTGTAATTGGAGAAGATCTTAGTTGTATTCTATTTGTAGGATATTTTTGAAAAAGTTGTCTAATAAAGCTTGAAATTAGAAAGAAGACATCAAGTTTGAATAAGGAGGCCATGTTTGAAAGTTACCTGTGTGTCGTCAGTGGCATATGCCTGAGCAACAAGTCAAACGTAATAAATAATTTGGGTTTAATTGGAGGGTAAATTATCTAGATTATCTGAATTTTCCAAATATTCTTATTTTGATTGACATTATATATTTTGTATGCTTGAGTTGACAAAAGGTTATGGGCTTATGGCCATATGACAATTTTAAAATATATGGAAGGAGTATACATATTTTAGTACTCTGAATTAGTCTTCCTTAGGGAGACTACAGTTATGATTAATACATTTAAAAATAGGTAAATAGGAGTATATGTGAAATGCTCCATAGTGTTTATGACTTGCTGATGCCCTTATGCAGGTTCGTAAAGCGTGATTTTATGTGTAATAATATTTCAATACACCCATCAAATACATATACATATACATATACATATACAAATACAATTATACTAGTATTAACTATTAAGTTTTTAGTAAGGAAGCTCAAATTATTGTGGCGGCGTAATCGATGTCAACGGCTTTTTGGAGTGTAACATTTGACAATTTTAGAGAACCTAATGAATGTATTAATGATGTTTGACAAAATTGAATATTCACGTTTGTAAAATTATTTAGATCAATACCATTCGGAGAGATAAATGTAAGTAACTACATAATTGACTTTTTTAGATATTTTATATTGAAAATCAATTTATATATACAGTTAATTTAAAATAAATTATGTACTACTAATCATTCTGCAATAATTTAAGATAACATTAAAATTTTAAATTAAAGATTGACAAATTTAAAAAAAATTCAATATTGGTATAATATAATTATTTCGAATCAATCTCAAAATCATACAAAAAAATGTCAAAATATTTTTATATCATTTCTTTTTATTGCTATAGAATAATAAAACTAATTTGTAATGTAATATAATTTAATTTTAAATTTTAGGATATACATACATGTACTAATTTATGTATATTTATTTTTTATTTATAATATGTTGTCTAATATATATTTTTAACAGTAATAGTGTTTACTACATGCTGGTTGAGTACTTCCATATTATTGAGACAAATATAATACATTTGGTGACATATACCTGTTTGACTAAGCATTCGTATTTGAATTTCCACTGTTACATATAAAAAGATGGAATTTCTAGATGATCACTATATTGACTAGCCGGCAAACCATATATTCGATTTTGTCAAAAGGTGTATGGATATATTATATGCTACGATATAGATATCATTATTAATATATAGGCTATACAGGTAGTTAATACTCCCTCCGTTCCGGACTACTCGCACATTTCCTTTTTGGCACGGAATTTAAGGAATGAGTGTATAGCAAAGTCAACAATTGCGGCTGTAGGTGATAATTTTTACTAAAAATAGAAAGAGTGCAAATAACTTGGGACGCCCAGAAAGAAAATAAGTGCAAGTAGTCCGGGACGGAGGGAGTATTACGAACTGAGAAATCCCCAACATTGAATACAATTTGGCAAAAATATGAATGATGTGTCGATTAAACATAGTAAAACGTCGTCGTATTGATACATACTCCCTCCGTCCCTGAAAATTTGTCCCAACTTTCCTTTTTCGTCCGTCCCCCAAAATTTGTCCCATTTCACTTTTACCATTTTTGGTAGTGGACCCCACATTCCACTAACTCATTCCTACTCACATTTTATTATAAAACTAATATATAAAAGTCAAGCCCACATTCCACTAACTTTTTCAATCCACTTTCCATTACATTACTTAAAACCCGTGCCCGGTCAAACCGGGACGAATTTTGGGGGACGGAGGTAGTATTTATTTTTACGCCTGTTATTCTTTGACTCTGACTCACCCACTTTATTCCTTTCACTCACCCACGTTTGTGATCAAATCAAGCATTTCAAGAATTTCATCATGCATTCGTTCTTGAAATTAAAGGGTTTATTTGTTCAGCATTTTTTGGAACAATGGAGCTACTGATCTTCGCAAGTCACATCCACAACGGAGACAGAGAATCAAAAAACATAAAAATAATCTTTATTTTAATTAGTGTGATAGCTTAGTATGTTTTTGGCAGTGGTTGATATATCATTTTTATCTTCCATCACAAGTGTGGTGAAAACCTTCATAAGTAGGGGAGGTGTAGCCGTGTAGGGATCAAATTTCACCGTTCCCCTGTTCTATAACGACTCCACATTGGGTATTTCTTGGAAATTTAACATCCACAAATAATGCTGATAATTAATAGCTAGATGTGTTTATTCTTTATAATCTAGTTTACCATACATACTGAAATTATGATAGTAGTTAATGCAATTATACTAATTAGTAGTACAATTTAAATTTTTACGGACTATGTTTTAGTGTCTAGATCGGCGGAATGCTCTGTTCGTTCTTGAAGAAAATTTTCGGATCAACCATAGTCTTAACCCAAACAAGACGATTGAAATTGTTCTTGAAATATCTCTTCCCCCAAACACTGGCTTGTTCATAGCTAGTCTCTCCATGAATGTTATTCACTCCGAGGTCAAGATCTCTGTAGTTGACATACGCTGCCCTCGGATTCCTCGAAACAAAAGGAGTCAAGTATTTGTCAACCCTCCTACTCCACGCTACATACTTCTCCGATTCTTGATTTTCACTTTCCTCCCAGAACGTCGATTGCAACATTATGTACAAGTTACCAGCTCTGTGAGGAAAAGGAGTGCTAAAACAACGTGTTGAGGGGTGTGAGAGAGTTGCCTGTTAGAGCGTTGGTTGATTTAACATTTTGGAGGACGGTACAATGGTGGGTGCAGAAGAAGACAACAATAGAACACACCGAAGGTGAGTTAACCCCATGGGCGAGGGACAGACTTGCTAAGAATTACCCAAAGGGACGAAAACATTACATTACTGTCATTGCCCGAGATACAGGGAAGTACCATGTCCGAACTCGAGGAAGAATAGAAAAAGGAGTGTCAAAGGGCAACAATGTTCAAATAGTCAAGTATTTGGATTCGAGCTGCAGTTGTGGTAACTGGCCGATGTGGAGAATTCTTTGTTCGCATGCTTGTGCGGTTGCTAGAGACAGAGGTCACGTTATGATTGACTTCATAGATGAGTGCTACTACCTAGGTACACGGAGATCACAGTACTATGGTCAAATTTCATTTGATGCACCAAGACACGAAGATTATTGGGTTGAACCTTCATGGAAATTGCGCATCACCCCTCAGTAGTGGATTCCTAGAACGCGTGGCCGAGTTAGAAGAAGGATGATATTTAATCAAATGGATGTCCGTGAGGAAGATGAACCGAGAGCTCCCCGTCGTTGCAGAAATTGCGGGATAGAGGGGCATGACCGAAGAAATTGCTCAGCTGATGCTGTTCAGTAACTTCGTGGTATATATTTGCTATTGAGTTGTGTATTGGAGATCTGTTATGTTTTGTATTGACATTTTTGTTGAATTGCAGGAACTGCTGACAACAGAGGGCATGGCTTCGAGGATGTATGATGTTGATATTTGTGTTTGGGGCATATTTGATGGATCTTATTTGATAGTTACTATGTTTATGTATCAACATTTGTGAGATGTTGTCGAAAGTTATTATAATTTGTATTATGACAGTTATTATGATTTTATTGACTTTTGTTGACGGTTGTTATGTGACCAAAACCTGTGTCAATATAAACAAATACCAATATATGCCCGAAACCTGTTTCAACCCATCAACAATTTTCAAATATCAACATATGACCAAAAACCCGTTTCAATATAAACAAATACCAACATATGACCAAAACCTATTTCCCCGAAGGCGTGAACTTTGTTGGAGCTTTCCCTTTGTTCTTCCTTGTTGAAAATCCCCTGAATACATTGTGCATAGCCTTCCCAATCTTACTCGATGAATTCTTCACGGTTGGTCGTGAGGATCCCTCGGTCGGGGGTCGAAATATTACTTCATCATCTTCTTTCCGCCCTCTTCTTCCCCCACAGGATCCACAAATTAATAATTCTGGAAGTATGGATCACGTCCTGCTAGAGCTGCATCCCAATCAGACCCACCGCCAAAGAATGAATCACATGATGATCGTGCTCCCCATTGCGAGGGCTCGTGGCTTGCACCACTCAACTGAGACTGTGACCCTGGGTAGACAGACCAACCTGGGGGATCGTATTCCGGATTCGAGGGCTCTGGTACCGCATACTCAGGTTGCGGCTGTTGCGGCTGCGACAACCTATGCTGTCGTGTATTCCCGTGCCCACCCGTCCGGACACCCGGCAGTCCATGACGAAGAGAAGTTGGTGGGCGTGACCACATTTCACCATTGCGAAGTTGGATACTCCATCACATCAGTATGGTTCGTCTCACGAATGGCCTCAACAGCCATTTCCCGAATCTGCCGTAACCGAGGGTCTATGTCATGTTCAGAGGTCAAATGCCATATCCCTTGAAGGGTCTCAACCTAGATAACACAAATACAAAATCATTACAATCAATCTATACAAACTTCAAACTAAATACTTTTTATATACAAAAACATAACATACCATTTTTTCATAGAAGAGGCTGACTCGTTCATCCCATCAGTTGACTGTGTCCCAGGTTGAACTAGGTACGACACTGTGATCCTATTGTACCACGCCATATAGCCCGGATTAATGCGACCATCCATTGTCGTCGTTGCATGGTCAAAAGTTGCTTGGAACCTGTCGTGGCGCAAGTCCCACTCATCAATGAAGAACTTATGTACCTTAGCCCAATCAGCGCCCTTCCTTCCACGACGGTGACTTTTACACAAATGTCCGGTATTATGTAGCATCCTATCACAATACTGAGGAATACGCCGGTAGCGGTTAAATTGTCGGCAAACGCGTCCAGCCTCGTGTGCCTCGACAAATGACCAGCACACCAAATAAGTATCGCACAAGAATGATGCAGTCGTATCAATGCAGTAATCAGGCAGGATACAATCTGCATACAGTGTCCACAGAAACTACAAAAAAATAATATAAAAATCATAATTAATTTCATACTATAGTAAATTCATTAACTAAGACAACAAAAATAAATTTCACCTGGCCAGGACAAATCAGTGATAATTGATCACGATAATGAGCTACTGAATGTCGTGGAGCATTTCCAATTTCAGTAACTCCGTGCCACCTATACATAATATTAATGTCAAAAGTTACCAAAAATACATAATTAAGTGAGTTAATGTAAAAAATACATTACTTGGCTCCACACGGGGTATACGGCGTGTGCATAGGCGATATCAAAAATGATGGCCTCAATGTTGGCATTCTTTCCCACGCCCACAGCTGCAAAAGAACCATAGGTCCACCAACATCTCTTTTTTGCCTGCCTACAGAAGTCTCGCACAAATAATGATACAGAAATGCTAAAGCAGCACTACCCCAACTGATAGTAGACACTTCTTCCGGATCGTCAAAGGCATTTAACCACATAAAAGGGACCTTGCACCCTGTGGTGTCCGGTAAATAAGCCCCCCTAACAATATCAGAGCGTGTATACGTGCTCTTTGGATGTATGCATAATCATGCAACCCATCACCCAAAGGTATCGTCGCTTGGTGGATAAGAGATGTCATTAACAAACCGTAGTGCTTCGTTTCTGTTTCTGCGTCAGGTATCCATCCCAACACATCTCGACACTTGCTGGGCCAATCTTCATATCCGATAGGGTAGTCACGGCCAGTGAAAACACAACTGTTTGCTCTCAAACCCCACAGGCTTTGCACATCCTGTAAGGTTACGGTAACTTCTCCAACTGGTAGGTGGAAACAGTGTGTCTCAGGCCTCCAACGCTCGATCAAGGCAGTTATAAGCTCGTTGTCCATCCTCATCGGCCTTTCACATTCCAACACCCCTTTGAAACCCCATACATCAAGCCAATACTTCACATTTTCATGTATTGGCACTGTCCAAACCTTACTCTCCGTCCTACGAACTCTCAAAACATTTGTTGTGTCATTTGCCAACAATGAGGCTGAAATGTGTTCGTTTTGATGAAAGAGTAATGATGGATCCTCAGGTCCATAACATAACTGTTTTTCGGAACTTGCAGATGCCATCTACTTCAAAACATTCACCCAAATTTTTTTGAAATATATTGTAAAACATAACCAAGATTCAATTTTTATCATAAAAACTCAACAATCTAACTAAATTGCAACTTCAATTGAACACGGCAAGCTATATTCCAATTTGAAAACATAATCAAGATTCAAATAGGCAACAAAAGGGGCGCAATTACAAAAACTGAATCACTTACTTCTACCCATTGAATTATATGCATATGAAATACACAAATAGGCAACAAAACAACAAAAATCGACCAAAAATCCATCAATTTCTTCATAAACCCTAATTTTTCTAAATTACGGAAAACCTGCACAAATTATGCAATAAAGGATGTATTTACCCAAATTGAAGAACAATTACCGGAATATGTTTGAAAATGATGGAAATTCGCCGGAAATTGCTGGGATTCGTCGGATGAAGTCGACCCTATACGATTTCTGCCGGTTTGTTCGCTTGGTTCGCTGCTTCTGCTCTGTGCTGCGAAGCCTTCTGCCTGTTTTAAAACCCGACGGAAGACGCATAAGTGTTATGCGTCGCTAGGAAAAGACGCATAAGTGTTATGCGTCATTTAAGAAAGACGCACAACTGTGTTGCGTCTTTAAAGACGCATAATGCTTATGCGTCACTAAATAACGACACATGATGGTTATGCGTCTCTCTATTAACGACGCATAACGGTTATGCGTCACTCTCTGATTCAGAATACAACTAAAACCCTTCATTAAAATGGAATTCCATTAACATGCATTATAGAATTTTTCCAGAAAATTACTATGTGCATAAGATGATGGTTGTAAACATTAAATGGTGGTGAGAAGAATCAAAGTAAGACTTAAAATGCTTATCGGAGTGATAATAGTTGAGAAATGATTTGTTTGTGGAAGAAAACTAGCGTTCAATTTCTATTTAACAAGAGGAAATTTCATGCTAGAGTTTTCAATGAAATCAAGAAGTTTGAAACATGGTTAATTTCTGGAAATTATCGGTTACTTAGTCTATACATAATTTCACCAATTTAGTGGAACCGATGTGATACAATTTTAATCAAGGGTTGTGCTAATATAATAAGACGATTGTGATTAATGCATAGATAACTTAATCAATGGTGTAAAATTAATTATAAGATAAGAAATAGAATAAAAATAGAGGATGCCAACTAGAAAATACTCCGGCATGGCCTGCATCAGTGCATGCATGCGGCCACGCACGTTATCTTGATTTCAAGTACTCCGTTCGTCTGCGAATATGTGTGTCACTTTGATTCAGTTTGAGTTTTAAAAAATATTATAAAAGAAGTAAATAGTTAGTTATACTTGATAAAATATGAATCTTACTTTTATATATTAATTATATAGTAAAATTTTAATGGAACGAGAATATATAGATATAAAGAATTAGTCTCAATTTCTTCATATTATTTCCACAATTAAGCTTTGCTTATTGTTTTGATAAGTATCTATCAATGCAACTAAGCTTTGACTACGTAAGTGTGTGCCACTTGCGGTGCAATTCAAGCGCCCTCTTCAACCATTCAAAGTGGCGCGTGTTGCACAAGTGATTGCAGTGCGCCAGGGCTAAATTCTAGCCTTTTAAGAATTTCAATCAAAATTATAGCCGTTAAAGTAATTAAAGAAAAATAGCTACTGAATTAATTTTAAACTTTTAATCATATTCAGCAAAACTATATTAAGTAAAATAAATACTACTCCATAAAACTTATGTAATTTTACTTATTTTATTTTATTTTATTTTCTATTTTTTAAAATTGTAATAAAATAAGTGTGTCCATTTATTTATAAAGGAATTTATTTAAATAAAATAAGAAATAATTAATAAAACTATATAAGTATAAATCTAATGCTTCTTTATCCTAAAGGGTTGTGTTACCGATTGCCTTACTTTCATAGATAAATCCCTTTCTTACAGCAGATTGTCGTGAAATTATTTTAACAAGCATATTTCCACTACCAAATTGCAGCAACGCAATCATATACACACGACACCATATGTGTAGTTTTTATTTAAGACGACATGAAATTTGCATATACAAGTAAATCATGTCATGTTATGGCTTCATCCAACACATTTAATTCTCAATGTAAGAGAAACGGTGGGATACTTTGCTCGTTCCTGAAGAAATTCTGGAGATCAACCAGTGCTTTAACCTTAACAAGGCGATCAAAATTGTTCTTGAAATATTTCTTCCCCCAAACGCTGGCTTGCGCGTAGCTCGTCTTCCCTTGAACGTTGTTGACTCCGAGGTCGAGATCTCTAGCATTGATATACGCCTCCCTCGGATTCCTCGAAACATAAGGAGTCAAGTAACTCTCGAGCCTTCTGATCCAGCTTATGTAATTTCCCGAATCTCGATTCTCGTCTTCTCTCCAGTTTGCCAGCTGCAAGATCTCGTACAAGTTTCCAACTCTGTGAGGAAACAGAATGGCGGAGTCAGAAATCTCCGCCATTCTTCCTCCATAAGGAACCATCTCGAGGCGAGCTTGAGCGCCTTCTGGCTCAAGCAACAGCCTCCACACGCCTTCGAATCCGGATTCAGGAATTGGTGATTGCACAAAATCGGACTTGGCTTTGAAGTGTCCTTTGTAGATATTAGTTCTATTGAGAAGAACTTGTGTCGGAGTTTCAATTGGATAACCGGCTCCGATGGACAATACCGCCTTTATCCTGCTCGTCTCAGTGCAGTCTTCTCTCACTAACCCTAACTCAGGGAAACTCTCTTTCATGATCAACAGCAATCTCTCGATTCCGCCAAGAAACAATGAGTAGAATGAAACCCTAACTGTGGAACCCTGCCTTGTTACGACGAGGCCGATGAGCAAATCTCTGCTCACTTCTGGAGCAATGTACTGCCAGCGGTGAACCAGTTGAGTCGCGTTCTGTTCTAGCGTTCTTTCAATATTGAAAACAGTGACTGTTTTCGGAACATCCACCAGTTGCACTTTCCAAGCAGTAATTACACCAAAACTGGCGCCCCCTCCGCCTCTGATGGCCCAGAACAGATCTTCACCCATTGATTTTCTGTCGATGATTCTGTTGGAATAAGGAAATTAATTGATTGGAGAACAAGAAGGTAAGAGATGAAATTATGTCAAGAATATTGAAGGAAATCAATTAAAGATTATGGTAAATCAAGTTGAGGAAATATTTATGGAATTAGAATATATTTCCATGTACAGCTAGAAGTAGAGTCTATATATAGTCGTGTAACTATAGAGATAATAGAACACAAGTCATTCACAATGTAGTCCATAAAGCTTTTCCCGTCTTTTACCTTCTGCATTTGTATTTTATTTTCCGCATTATATTTTCAACATGGTATCAGAGCAGCTAACGATCCTTCGTTAGTTTGTTCAAAACCAAAAAAAAAAACTTTTCAATCGGGGTTCTTGAACCCAAAAATCAAAAAAAAAAACTTAGCACCAAATATCAGTAGCTATTCGTGAAGGAATCACTGTTATATTCCTACAATTCACAAAGTTCTCCCCTCCATATTTTTGTTCAAGAAATTGAGAGAAAGAAGAAAACAATTTAAAGTTCCTATCAAGTTTTAGGAGAAATGGGACTGCCAAGATGAAGAACGTCGGGCAGCGGCTGCCCGAACTGATCCGGACAGCATAATTAGAAAAGTTGTCTCTTCTTATCATAATTAAAATGTCCGACTCTATTTATTAAGTAAAAAAGTTGTCTCTTCTATTATAATTAAAATGTTCAACTAATATACTTTCCTTTACATACTCATATTTTTATTTTTTGAAATACCCCACTTGGATTGAGTAATTCCTATTTTGGTAAGATATAACACAATTATTTTTTCTCCATTCCTCTATTAGTATTTTTTTTGTATATTTTATTTTTATTCTACTTAACTCCACCTAAAATCAATTGTGATGGGACAAAGGAAGTACTTTTTTTAACTCCACCTAAACTCTGACGTTATTCAGAAAAAAAATGTCATTTTGAATAAGATATAGGGATTCCTAATTGTATCCTGATATTTTGTAATTGTATCAATATTATTCTAATTTTTCAACCTATCGGTTTTATCTTCTTGTCCAAATCATTTTATTTGCAATTACAAACCACTAAATAATTTTCTAAATCACGATACAATTTTACAGAGACTTAGTTGTCCTTTATCTTCTTGTCCAAATCATTTTATGTTTGAATATTGAAACTTGGTAGTGGGGTGTTTGCCTTTGCGTTATCATTAAAGCCCACTTCTATTAGACAGATGCCACTTAGTTGTTGTGTTCATTTTTGGTCATAGTTTAGTGCAAAATTATTGGTGTCAACTACCAATTTCGATAATGGTACTCCCTTCGTCTTTTTATTTTCAGTCCATTTTATGTTGGACATGGATTTTAAGAAAGGTAAAGGAAAATAGATTGAGAAAGTTCGTGGAATATGAGTTCAATTTTTATATATTTATTGCATAATAAAATGTGAGTGGAACGAGTTAGTAGAATACATGACTATACTATTTACGATAAAAAGTGAAAGTGAACAATAAAGAAGTGACCGACCAAAAATGGCAAAAGTGGAAAAAAATTGGTGTGTGGGTTGGAAGGAGTAGTAGGCATATATAAAAAATTTACTTCTATTTACCTTTTAGAGATTAATCCAAGATTTAAAGTTATTAGTAGGGTTGTGTTAGTGTGCTAACTAATTTACAGTAATAACTAATAACTTTCAATTCTGTGTATCAGAATTATCAGCACAAAGATATAATTATATCAATACAACATGTAAATTTAAATATCAACACAAAAACATAAGTTATCAACACAAGAAGATTGATAAATTTATGTCTTTGTATTGATATTTTTAACATACAAAATTGATATTTAATTATTAATTATTACTATAAAAAATTAGGATTCGATCACTTAGTATCAACTATTCTAGGTCCTTAATTACTGAAATCAGTTGCCAATGAAATCAGCATATCCTAATTTATTGATAATGAATTTGCTATCGTGTCAATGACTCAATATGGTGGTTTGGGTCTTAAATGAATTCTTCCTGGAATTTCATGAAATGGGTTTATAATGACTAGAGTTGCCAAATGGGCTGGGCCGACCCAGCCCAGCCCGGTTTATAATGACTAGAGATGTCAATGACTCAATATGGTGGTTTGGATAGTGTTGTCAGATTTATTTGCATATGATGTAATGTTGATTTATTAGAAATCGTTATTTAAATAATAAATGCCCATGTAAAATATGATATACACGTTGGAAAATAAATCTTCTAATGATAATTTTGCGATTGTTGCCAAAATCGAACAATATTTTTCACGTGTTTTTGACGCGGGCCGGAGACAGGCCTAGATGAAAATCATATATGCGAGAGAGCGGATGTGTTGTTTTATTTGTGAATCTTTTCTTCCCCACAATTAGTTCAAAGGCGGAATGCTCTGTTCGTTCCGAAAGAAATTCATAGGATCAACCAGAGTCTTAATCCGAACAAGACGATCGAAATTGTTCTTGAAATATCTCTTCCCCCAAACACTAGCCTTTTCATAACTAGTCACCCCTTCAACTTCGTTGACTCCGAGATCGAGATCTCTGTAGTTGAGATACGCTTCCCTCGGATTCCTCGAAACATAAGGAGTCAGATACTTGTCCACTCTCCTACTCCACCCTACATACTTGTCAGAATCTCGATTCTCGTCTTCTCCCCAGAAAACCACCTGCAGCATCTTGTACAAGTTGCCAGCTCTGTGCGGAAACGGAATGGCGGATTCTGATATCTCCGCCATTCTTCCACCGTAAGGATTCATCATGAACAGCACAGATTCAGCTTCATCTTCGAAGAAACGCCTCCACAGCCCTTCCAAGCCAGAATCAGGAATCGGTTGTTTCACATAATTCGATTTTCCTTTGAGGGGCCTTCTCGTGCTGGGATCAGTTCTGTTGAGCAGAACTTCCTTCGGAGTTTCAATGGGGACACCTGATATAAACACCATCGCTTGTATCCAGCTCGTTTCTCTGCAGTCTTCTCTCACTAACCCTAACTCAGGGAAACTCTTTTCCATGATTACGAGCAACCTTTCGATCGGGCCAAGAAACAACGAGTAAAACGAAGCATCAACCGTCATCCCGTTCTTGGATTGCGTGGAGTTCGTCCTGGATAACACGATCCCGATGAAAAGATCTTTTTCCAGCTTCGGAGCCACGTGTTGCCAGCGGTGAATGATTCCAGTCGCGTTCTGTTCCAGCGTTCTGCTCACTCTGAAAACAGTGACTGTTTCTGGGAAGTCAACTAATTCCACCTTCCAGTCAACGATCACGCCGAAGCTGGCCCCACCACCGCCTCTGATGGCCCAGAACAGATCCTCACCCATTGATTTTCTATCCAGGATTCGGCCGTTGACGTCGACTATTCTTGCATCTATCACGTGGTCAGCAGCGAGGCCGTATTTTCTCATCATTGGCCCGTAGCCTCCGCCGCTGAAGTGCCCGCCGATCCCCACGGTCGGGCAAAGCCCGGCCGGGAAGCCCAGAACCGGACTTTTCTCTGCGATCGCGTAGTATAAAGAACCGATGGTTGCGCCTACTCCAACCCAAGCGGTTTTGCGGTCGACATCGACCGTTACTTGACTAAATTTGATCAAATCAACGATCACGAACGGGGCTCGGGATATGTAAGATAGTCCCTCGAAGTCGTGGCCCCCGCTTCGAGTTCTGATCTGAAGGCCGGTATGTTTGGCGCAGTGGATGAGTGGTGGGATTTGTGATTCGTGTTGAGGAGTGATGATTGCGATCGGTTTTGATGTGGAATTTGTGGCGAATCTTGGATTTTGGATGGTTATTTGTAGGGCTGAGGAATATGTAGAGTTGATTGGGGTGTAGATGTCGTTGGAAATGGAAGGGTAGTTGTTGAATTTTTTGGATAGACATTCGAGAAAATTATCAGTAGAAGATGAAGCTTGTGACCGTGAAATGAGGGCAATAAGCATGAAATTGAGAATGAGAATGCTCAGAGCTTTCATGATTATTTGTTGGTGGAGTTACTAATGTTGTCAATGTATGTTCAATTTATAGGTTTTAATTATTGTCAATTTTGAATTATTGTGATTGTTGCACTAGATTGAAGAAAATATTACTAGAGTGTTTTCTTTTCTTGATCAGTGCTTGTGGAAATAATGAGTAACAATGTAAAGTATATACTCCATTTACTCTTTTAGTCTTCTATATATCCAAGTAGTGGCGAGGACTTATTGCAAAATGGGTCTGTTAGTAATATTTAGCGATGCAATCCATGAGATATCAATACATTTTAATGGTATTAGTTGAGATTGTGTTGTCGGGAATCAAAATTAAAATATTGTTAGTTGAAATAAATAAATAAATTAGAAAAAAGAAAATGTATTAGAGAGATACTTCCCCATTAATTGGCATTGTTTGACTTGACACGAGTTTTAATTAAGAAATAAAGTGGAAAGTGAGTGAAAAAGTTTGTGGAACGTGAGTCTTACTTTTATACTACATATTAATTTTATAATAATAATAAAATGTGAGTAGAATGAGTTAGTGGAATGCAAAGTTCATTATAAAAAATAATGAAAAGAAAGAATGTCAACTAATTGGAGATGGACGAAAAAGAAAACTGATATCAATTAATGGGGGTCGGAAGGAAGGAACATAAAAATAAGGGACAAATTTGTTTGAATTGTAAGTAAGTAGATATATGGAGAGAAATTTATAAAAATTAGAATGATATTTATTTTATGAATAAACTAAAATAAAGAAAATAGAACTACGACCGATTAAGTTAAGGATAACACAACTTGACTTGTCAACCGATGGATATTTTATATTGGAGCATGGCGTACGCGCTGATGCATTATTGCCTACTTCTAATGTTCTTTTCTGAAAAATTGTTTTCATTATAACTTTAACACTCTTCCACTCTTTTTTATTCCATTATTTTGAAAGGTATTTCAGCTGTCCTATTCATTGTTCTTTTTCTATAAAGTAATTGTAAATTTCAAACTGTCCCTTTCTTTCATTTTTTAAAAGGTCATGTTTTTATGGGGCTCATTATTCTAATATTTGATTTCGTCTTATATTTATAGAATTATTTATTGTGGAAACGTACTACATTCCTAAGTAATTTAACTACATTAAAAATATAAAAATTTTATTGTTTATGGGGGTTTCGAACGTGAAATGCTGAATATATAAAATTACCACTTTTGCAATTAAATTAACTACATTAACAAAATATGAATTTTTTAAATGAGATTTCGAACCCGGAAATTGAATTTATCCTTCAACAAAAAACATTCACTACAAATCTTCATGGTCCAATTACTAAAAATGTTTCTCACAATGAGAAGCATTTTCATCATCACATCATTCGCAATAAATGTCTAACTAAATATCACAAGAATATTATACTATCTGTGTTTGAATGTGATAAATGGATTTGCGTAAAAGTGTTAACAGCATATCTGAACTAAATGCAGAAAATTTATTAGTTACTATATATAATGAACCCTAATTTATAATTGAAAATTTATTAACGAAAAACAATAAACAGAAAAATAGAAAAGAAGTGAACTGAATATATGGGTCTAAGAGCATCCAGAACTAGCCCAAGCCCTTGTATTTTCTTTTAAATATTATTGCTTCTTTTTTTAAGATACCCTCCACAATCGATTGTCGTCCTAGTGAAAATGAGGCCACAAGTGTTGTTTTTTAATTTTTTTCAAGATCAGGCATCCTTCGCCAAATCCAGTGATTTTTTTTTTGTTTTTTTCTTGTTGGTTCGTAGCTACCTCAAGCACTTCATATTTTAAAATTCAAGCCACAAATTTGTGTATATTTTTATGGAATTGGGGGTGGTTATTTTCATGAACAAATCCTGCATTGTTACAACAGATTACCATAAAAATAATTATTAAAATCATTTTTCCCCTACAAATTGCAGCAACACATCAAATAGTACAAACGGTGACATATTTTTACTTTATTTATTATGTTACTCATGGCATATTTATGGCGGAATCAAACACATTTAATTCTCAACGTAAGAGAAATGGTGGGATACTTTGCTCGTTCCTGAAGAAATTCTTGGGATCAACCAGTGCTTTAACCTTAACAAGACGATCAAAATTGTTCTTGAAATATTTCTTCCCCCAAACGCTGGCTTGCGCGTAGCTCGTCTTCCCTTGAACGTTGTTGACTCCGAGGTCGAGATCTCTAGCATTGATATACGCCTCCCTCGGATTCCTCGAAACATAAGGAGTCAAGTAACTCTCGAGCCTTCTGATCCAGCTTATGTAATTTCCCGAATCTCGATTCTCGTCTTCTCTCCAGTTTGCCAGCTGCAAGATCTCGTACAAGTTTCCAACTCTGTGAGGAAACGGAATGGCGGAGTCAGAAATCTCCGCCATTCTTCCTCCATACGGAACCATCTCGAGGCGAGCTTGAGCGCCTTCTGGCTCGAGCAACAGCCTCCACACGCCTTCGAATCCGGATTCAGGAATTGGTGATTGCACAAAATCAGACTTGGCTTTGAAGTATCCTTTGTAGATATTAGTTCTATTGAGAAGAACTTGTGTCGGAGTTTCAATAGGATAACCAGCTCCGATGGACAATACCGCCTTTATCCAGCTCGTCTCAGTGCAGTCTTCTCTCACTAACCCTAACTCAGGGAAACTCTCTTTCATGATCAACAGCAATCTATCGACTCCGCCCAGAAACAATGAGTAGAATGAAACCCTAACTGTGGAACCCTGCCTTGTTACGACGAGGCCGATGAGCAAATCTCTGCTCACTTCTGGAGCAATGTACTGCCAGCGGTGAACCAGTTGAGTCGCGTTCTGTTCTAGCGTTCTGTCAATATTAAAAACAGTGACTGTTTTCGGAACATCCACCAGTTGCACTTTCCAAGCAGTAATTACACCAAAACTGGCGCCCCCTCCGCCTCTGATGGCCCAGAACAGATCTTCACCCATTGATTTTCTGTCGATGATTCTACCGTTCACGTCGACTATTCTTGCATCAACGACGTTGTCTGCGGCGAGCCCATATTTTCTAGGCATTAGGCCGATGCCACCACCGCTGATTTGCCCGCCAAGGCCAACGGTAGCGCAGTTCCCACTGGGAAACCCTAGAACCGGGCTTTTCTCAGCTATCCTGTAATATAAAGAACCGATGGTTGCACCGGCGCCAACCCACGCAGTTTTTGCCGCGACATCAACTCTGGTATCACTGAGTTTGAACAAATCTATGATCACAAACGGGACCGGTGATAGATAAGAGAGTCCCTCGAAGTCATGACCCCCGCTTCGAGTTCTGATCTGTATGTCAGTCTTTTTGGCACAGTATATGACCGGCGGGATTTGGGATTCCTGCTCTGGTGTGATGATCACTTGCGGTTTTGGAGTAGAATCTGATGCAAATCTCAGATTGTGGATGGAGAAGTTCAAGATTAATGAGTAAGAAGAGTTGATTTGCGTGTGAACTTGGTTGGAAATGGAAGAGTAGTCGGTAAATTGTTTGGACAAACATTCAAGAAAAATTTCAGTAGATGATGAAGTTTGTGAGAACGAGGTGATAGTAAGAAGAATCAAAGTAGTAGTAAAAATAGTGGAAGATTTCATGATTTCAAGAACGGAGTAGAAAACTAAAAAGTTTAGGTTTTAAATGGTTTGAGTAATTCTTGTCGCAATTAACCTCTCTTATAGATTCCCATAAATGGAGAATATGCTCAATAAATTAATGTAAATCCTTACAAAAATTAATAATACACCCCTACCATGGGTAGTCCGGCCAACTATCCTACGTGATCTTTTCTAAAAGAGTTGTCATTTTGCAAGGAATCACATCATTTCGGTCAGCTTCAATAAATGTGCTGTTGAAAAGAGAAGTTAGCAGAGCCCAATTCCGAGTTAAATTCCAACAAATTGATAAGTCAAATTCCTCGTCTTTAATATTAATCAAAGATTTATCGCAGACTATTGGAAACTTTAGATAAACGAGAGTTAGATATTTCCGTGTTGCAATTCTTGAATCTTGACCATTGACCTAGATAGATATTTGCTAACTAGGCTATCGACTTTGATCTTTTATAATTTTGGCAACGAGGCATAACTATTTTTGTGCAAGTCAAGAAGTGTACTAAGCTAATTAATAAGCTGGCTTCTATTCTTTTCAGGATTAATCTTATTTTCTTATTTTTCTATCTTGGAATATTAGTTCATCTTCTATCTTTGATGAGTTTTTCAATCAAATAGGCCTCATTTTAAATTGATTAGTTAGTCATCTCAAACTAATTCCCTTTATTTCATCTTAAGTGACATATTTTCCATTTTGGAATATCACGCTTAAATGACACTTATATATCTCTCTATACTTTTTTCTCACTCTTACTTTATCTTCTATCCACTTAACTCACAAAACAACACTACATAAAATCTCGTGCTGAAAAGTTAATGCTCCACTTAAGGTAGGACTAAGGGAATATATATTTGCCTTTGAATAATAGCATAACTAGACATGATGATGGAGGTTAAAGGTTTAGGGTTTTGTATAATTTCTTAGAACTCACGTTTGTGAGAATAACTTATTGGGCTGTTTTTAAGGTTAAATTGTTTTTTAGATTAAAATTCACAAATCATCTTAGTGGGCTGTTTTTCCGTACTCATTCTTATATGAAGTACTATATTCTCCTAGTTGTCAATATCGTCTCATCATCATTCACAACATTTCATCTTTTCAGGCTAACAACACTTTTAACACAACATCTAATTCAAAGATATTACAATTTACAAAAACCTAAAACAAATTAAATCTTCATTATTACAATATGCATGGGAACAAACGGTTATTAATACACTTATTCATAATCAAACAATAACATATATAAAGAGACGCATGCAATCAAACCTGTATGCATGCTAAGAGTTGATTCATTTATCCTAGATAGAACAACGACGGAACGCTTTGTTCATTCTTGAAGAAATTCTGCGGATCAACCACTGTCTTAACCCGAACAAGACGATCGAAATTATCCTTGAAATACTTCTTAACCCGAACGCTCGCTTGCGCATAGCTCGTCCTCCCATTAGGGTTATTAACTCCGATGTCGAGATCTCTGTAGTTTAGGTATGCAGCTCTAGGAGAGCTCGAAACGTAAGGAGCAAAGTAACTATACAATCTCCTCATCCAATCTAAGTAGCTGCTCGAATCTTGATTCTCACTTTCGTCCCAATACACCAAATGCTGGATTTTGTACAAGTTTCCAACCCTATGAGGAAACGGAGTGGCAGAGGCCGGAATCTCGTCCATCCTCCCTCCGTAAGGGCTAAAGATGAGAACCGACTAGTCAGCCTCCGCCTCGTACATCCGCCTCCACACACCTTCGAGCCCGGATTCTGGAATAGGCTTCTCCACGTAGTCAGACTTCGCCTTGTAGTATCTCACTGCAGGTTGAGTTCTGTTGAGTAGAATCTCCGGTGCATCGATTGGGAAACCGGCGAAGGTTAAGATGGATTGGATCCAGCTCATCTCGGTGCAGTCTTCTCTCACTAGCCCTAATTCAGGGAAGCTCTCTTGCATCAACAGAAGCAATTTTTCGATTTCTCCGAGGTAGAGTGAGTTGAATGTAGCTCGAATCGTCTTGTTCCTTCCTTGTGCGCCGGAGCTCACATTCTCCGGAACTAGGATGATTCTAATGAACAAATCTTTGTCGAATTCGGGTGCGATGGATTGCCATCTGTGGACTAGTTGAGTCGCGTTTTGCTCGAGTGTTCGGCCGATGTTGAAAAAGGTGACCTTTTCTGGAACATCCACAAGTTGTACCTTCCAGCCAGTGATCACGCCGAAGCTGGCGCCTCCGCCACCTCTGATGGCCCAAAACAGATCCTCGCCCATTGATTCCATGTCGAGGATTCTACCGTTGACGTCGATTATTCTGGCATCGATGACCTGATCCGACGACAAGCCGTATTTTCGCATCAACGTCCCGTAGCCTCCTCCACTAAAATGCCCGCCGATGCCTATCGTCGTGCAAACTCCTGCAGGAAACCCTAGGACCGGGCTTTTCTGTGCGACCGCATAGTAAAGAGAACCGGTGGTTGAACCGGACCCAACCCACGCGGTTTTCTCAACTTCGTCAACTGTGATTTCACTGAGATTGATCAAATCAAGGATCACGAACGGGACTTGGGCGACGTACGATAGTCCCTCGTAGTCATGGCCCCCGCTTCGGGTTCTGATCTGCAAGCCAGTGGCCTTGGCGCAGTATATGACGGGAGGGATTTGAGATTCGTTTTCCGGTTGGACTATTACAAGGGGCTTTGGAGTGGAATCGGAGGCGAATCTTAGACTTTGGATGGAGAATCTAAGGATGAGTTGGTAGGGGTGTAAACGTTGCTTGAAATCAAAGAATAGTTGTTGAATTGTTGGGTTAGACATTCAACAAAATCTTGGTCAGCTGAAGCTGCGAGTGAGAATAATGAGATTTGGAGAAGAAGAGTGATTATGTTTGGAATCTTCATCATTGAGATATTATGGTGAATTTGTGATTTTGGGAGTATCCATCTTAATGTATTTATAGGAAAAAAATAGTATGCGAAAGTGTGAATTCAATACGTTAGATTTTGAAGTATTGTTCACTTTGTAGATTAATCAAGGCCACATTAATTTAGTGTGAATGTCATTCTTTTGCATTAGTTCTTCAAAGTTGAAAGTTTCTTGTAAGAGCGAAAGAAAGATACATCTTTTGACATTATCTTTTGATTTGTTCACTGATTCAGCTTGAATGCGAAAAAAAACCGCTAATCAAAAGTCCAAATAACACAATTGGCAAGGATAAGGGTATGTTTAATATTTTTTTTCTTTTCTGTATCACATTAGGTTATACATAAGCAAATAGATATGTTAAATTAGTAATCGCATTCCAATAAATTTCAACGGAATAATTAGTAAAAATTATTATGTGCTAATCTTTGACCAATAAATGCATGTCATCAGCACCATATGATTTTTTTTCCATGGTTTTATCTCATACTAATATATAATTAGACTCAATATCCGATTTTGATATTAAGAATTTAATTAATATAATTAACACTTATTAATAATAAAGTTAGACTAGAAAAACTATTATAATTGAAGATTATTAAATTTTAATGTAATAATATATCCAATCAAATTTGAACCGCCTACCAAAAGTCAAACGGTAGGAATTAACTTGGGAAAATATATGAATTAATACTGCAATTTCTTCTCAAGATATTAAATTATTCGTATAGTTCATCAATCATTTATGTAAAAATGAATTATTGTCAAGTCGTTTGTGACTGAAATGTGTTAATCTTTATTAAACTAGTATCAATTATTACTAGGTCAGGAGTTAGGATCGTAACCACAAGGCACAAATTAGAGTTGAACTTCCAGAAGATGGATATGTTAGCTTAGCATCAAAGGATTATCCTTTCTCAACGCCGGCGTTTAGTATCTTCTTCGCATTTATTATAAGGGAAAAAAGACAACAAATGTAACAAAATTGTGATAAATTATTAAAATAAATAAACAGTCAAAACACCATATGCAGTTATATTATGGGGACAGGGAAAGTTTTTACCATAGAGAAGCTTAACATATGAAAATATTTTTCTTTACAAAGAATAATTTAATATATTATATACTCATTATAAAAGAGCCTTATATAAAAAAATTTGGTTTGCCTATTAAATACCTATTTTTATTTATTTGAAGGACAATGATATATTACCTATATAAAAAAAATAGACAAAATTTTACCATTTTCGGTCATCCACCAAATTAGGTCATTTCTAAACATAGAAATATAGAAAGGTTTAAACAAATATTGACCTCATACATCATTCTAAATGTAGACCCCACAATACACTAACACTACTTCCACCACATTTTTCTCATTCTCTCTTATTTTACCAATTGCGCATTAAACCGTGTCATTTACAACTTTATCTATTATTTGTCGACGGATGTAATATAAGTAATACCTATTTTTATTTATTTAAAGGAGACTAGCACTGGCAGTGCTCCCAAACTGGTGCTTGGTGAAACCCGACTCTTTTGTAGTGCTATTACGTCATTACAAGATATACATATGTATCCAATTATGAGAAGGGGGAGATAGAGCCACGACAAAAAGACATGACCAGAGAGACTGAGATGTACGGAGATATCACATGTAGATTTCCAGAATACCAAGACAAGAGAGGAGATTTGGGGAAGGGCAATTGAGAATGATATGAGTAAAATAAAAATAAATTGTTTCAATTGTAAAAAATACCTCAATTAAACATTATACATTCACCATAGGCCAAATTTATAGTACATTCCAAATGAGAAATAATCTTCTACGACTCTTAATTAAATAACAAGGCAAGTACCAATACATTATATGGTTTTATGAAGTCCACGGCGGAATACTTTGCGATACCAATGGCGGACTAGTATGGTTTATGAAGTCCATCCTCATTATACGATACCAATGGCGGAATACTTTGCTCATTTCTGAAGAAATTTGTGGGGTCAAATTTAGTCTTAACACAAACCAGTCTTTTAAAATTATTCTTAAAATATTTGTGCCCCCAAACACTAGCTTGATCGTAACTTGTATTCCCAACTTCGTTGTTCCTTCCGATATCAAGATCTTTGTAGTTGAAGTAAGCCGCCCTAGGATTCCGGGTGACGTAGCGCGCCATGAAGCCGTAAAGCCGTCTGATCCCATCAAGATGCGCTTGTGATTCTGATTCATTGCTCCAAATCGCGCCGTAATGGATCATGAATATATTCCCCTTCCGATGAGGAAACGGCGTTTCCTCATCAGATAAGGAGTTCATGACTCCACCGTACGGACTGAACTGCAAGCTATGCCCTTCTTCTTCTAGAAGGAAGTTCCATATCTCTCTCAGACCGCTCACCGGGATCGGAGAGCTCACGTAGTCGGATTTTCCTTTGAAGTAGGCGGAGCCGAAGCCGCCCTCCGGCGTCCGGTCCAGTAAAACGTCCACCGTCCGATTCTCAATTCTCGCGAAGAAAAGAGCTGATTCAACCCAGCTCATCTCGATGCAGTCTGATTTACTCAATCCCAGTTCCGGAAACTGTTCTTCCATTATAGCCAGAAGATCGCGGGTCCCACCTAGGTAAAGCGTGACGAACAATGCCATGATCGTACGGTTTCCGGTCTCCGGGCTGTGGGCCGGAGCAATAAAAAGTCTGATGAGAAGATTCTCGTCGACCTTGTTGGCGATGTATTGCCATTTATGGACTAGCTCCGTCGCGTTTTCCTCCAACGTTCGTGTAACGTTGAAGATGTAGAAATTATGGTATTAAATATGCCCGGTCAATGGATTTTGACCAAATAATAAATGTGACGATGCATTTAATTTTGTGAAATTAAATGACATAGCGTCGATCTACATTTTACGTGGATAAATGTAGTATATTCACTTTCTCAAATCCGATTTCCGGTGAGTGAGAAATAGTGGATTAAAGTTGGGCATAATTAGCTTTTATTAAAGCTTGGAGTTGGAGCTTAGGGAATAATTAACTAGTGTTAATTATCCCACATTGGAGGATTAACACATCTTTTAATGTGTATAAATTAAGTGACTTTATGTTACTTAATAATTATTGTGGACCAAGATGGGTGAAAGAGCCCACACGCGCGTGCCGCCGCCGCCGCCCGCCCGAGCCCGTGCTCGCGCTCGCGGGCCTCGGGCCCGATCCCGATCTCGGACTTGGATCTTGGTCTTTGGGTGGTCTTTGGGCTTGGGGCTTGGCCCAAACTATTCTTTTTGGACCACCGCCGAGTCAGCAATCCAAGTGGCTTGACACGTCGTCAAGCGAGGCACAGTCACGGCTGCCACGTGAGAAATCCACACGCTCCACACACGGATGGCACACTCCTGCCACATGCTCGTAACCGTCGGCGGTTACAAATCTGCCATGATGAGCCTTCATGGCTGTTGACCCACAGCAGTGGACTGAGCCTATAAATAGGCTAGCCACTCCATGCATTAGCAACTACATCATTCACAAGCATTACAGCATAAGCTTTTTCCCTCTCTGCATTGTCTTTCTGTCGAAGCTCTGCCCTCTCCTACATCGAGTGTTGTGGCTTTCGGGCCTCACACGAATGTTGGGGCCTTCGGGTCTCATGCGAGTGCTAGTCCCTTCGGGGATAGTACGTTCATGGCGGGCTCTATGACTAACGTGAATGGTGGGGGCTCTATGCCCAACCACGTTGTTGGCTCCTTCGGGGGCAACGGAATTGGTTCCTTCCAAGGACCAACTGCGGCACCTTTGGCACCAAGTATGATGCCACCGGCCGAGAAACCACCTAAGTTTGGAGGATCTAACTTCAAGAGGTGGTACCAAAAGATGTTGTTCTACTTGACAACATTGGGCGTCGCCAACTTCCTCACGGAGAACGAGCCGCCCGCGCCAAGCGACCAAGAGACTAGGCTCGAAGTCATGGCGGACTATGAGGCTTGGAGAAAAGGGGATTATCTATGTAAAAACTTTATTTTAAGTGCATTAGATGATAGCCTCTATAATGTATACTCCAATGTAACCACATCTAAACAAATGTGGGAAAGCCTAGAGAAGAAATATAGCATAGACAATGCTGCAGGGACTGAACAGGTTGTAGCATCCAAGTTTATGGACTACAAGATGGTCGACTCTCGACCAATCATGGAGCAAGTCCAAGAGCTCCAAATGATTATCCACTCCTTAGTGGCTGAAGGGATGACCTTGCCCGATAAGTTCCTAAGGTGCACGATCATTGACAAGCTCCCTCCAAGTTGGAAGGACTTCAAGAGTTATCTCAAGCACAAGCGAAAGCAGATGACCCTTGAAGACTTGATCGTGAAGTTGCGCATTGAGGCCGACGTGCGCAAAAGTGATCAAAAGGCTAAGGGCTTCACCCCAAATGAAGCCAAAGCCAACCTGTTGGAGCGGGGCGGTCCCTCCAACAAACGCCCTCGCCCAAACCGTCCAAACGACAAAGGGAAGGGAAAGCAGCCTTCAAAGAAGTTTGAAGGCGACTGCTACAAATGTGGCAAACCGGGCCACTTTGCCAAAGACTGCCGCAGCAAGAAGAAGAAGCCGGCAGCCCACGTCGTTGAGAAGGAGTCTGAAATCCTCGGCGTTGGCAACGTGATTCTCATGATGACGTCTGGCCTCACAATCACTTTGAAGGATGTGCTGCATGTCCCGGACATCCGCAAGAACCTAGTGTCAGGATCAATACTAGTTAATAAGGGGTTTAAACTTGTATTTGAGTCTGATAGGTTTGTCTTGTATAAGTTTGGAAAATCCCTCGGAAAAGGTTATGTAACCGATGGGCTTTTCAAGCTTAGTGTAGCAACTCGCAGTGTTGCAAAGCCATTGGCTAATAATAATAAAGCATCTACTTCCTCTTATTTGACCGAGTCTTCAAATTTGTGGCATTGTAGATTGGGACATGTAAATTCAAAAGCCATTAAAAGATTAGTAAATTTAGACTTACTAAAGGCTAATGAATTGGATATCCAAGATAAATGTGAAATTTGTCTTGAAGCAAAAATGACTAAGTTGCCGTTTCACTCGGTTGAACGAAGCACAAAACCCCTTGAATTAATTCACACGGATGTATGTGATTTAAAGATGGTGCAAACAAGAGGTGGTAAAAAGTACTTTATCACTTTCATAGATGATTGCACAAGGTATTGCTACATTTATCTTTTAAGAAGTAAAGATGAAGCAATAGAAGCGTTCAAAAATTATAAGAACGAGGTTGGGAATCAACTTGGTTGTAAAATCAAAATGATTCGAAGCGATAGAGGAGGCGAATATGTAGCCCCGTTTGAGGAGTTATGCAACGCAAGTGGTATAATTCATCAAACAACTGCTCCATATTCACCACAATCTAATGGTGTTGCAGAACGCAAAAATCGAACTCTAAAAGAGATGATGAATGCACTGCTTCTAACTTCAGGATTACCACATAACATGTGGGGGGAAGCTGTTTTGACAGCCAACTATATCTTGAATAAGATCCCTCTCAAAGGAAAAGATGTCACTCCTTATGAGTTGTGGAAGGGAAGGAAGCCATCCTACAAATACCTCAAAGTGTGGGGGTGTTTGGCAAAGGTGATGGTTCCTCCGCCCAAAGAAGTTACAATCGGACCTAAGACGGTTGATTGCATCTTCATTGAGTATGCACTTAACAGTAGTGCATATCGATTTGTTATTCACAAGTCTGAAATATCGACTATCACAGTAGGAACAACAATTGAGTCGAGGAATGCTGTATTTCTCAAAAATACATTTCCTTGCAAAGACAAGGAAAATGTCTCAACCAATTCTGAGACAAGAATTGAAGAAGCCACTAGTTCTAAACAAGTGGAAGAAGAAGCCACTAGTTCTAAATCAGCAGATGCGGAACCTGAATCGCGCAAGCGTGCAAGGCCCGATCCAAAAGATACAGTACTAAGACGTGGTAATAGAGTCAGAACACCAAAAACTTTTGGTCCTGACTACATTGCTTTCATGTTGGATGAAGAACCAACATCGATAAAAGTAGCCTTTGCTGGCCCAGACGGGCTGCATTGGAGAGAAGCTGTTCAAAGCGAAATTGATTCAATTTTGCTAAACCACACATGGGTGTTGGTTGATTTGCCCGAAGGTGCTAAACCTTTAGGATGCAAATGGGTTCTTAAAAGAAAGTTTAAGGCCGATGGAACAGTTGATAAGTATAAAGCCCGATTAGTAGTAAAGGGTTTTAAACAAAAGGAAGGACATGACTTCTTCGATACCTATTCACCTGTAACAAGGATTACATCTATACGAGTGCTTCTCGCTATTGCTGCATTGCACAATCTTGAGATTCATCAAATGGATGTAAAGACCGCGTTTCTAAATGGTGAACTAGAAGATGAAATCTATATGGAACAACCCGAAGGGTTTGTAGTACCTGGACAAGAGAAAAAGGTATGCAAGCTCGTAAAGTCCCTATATGGATTGAAACAAGCGCCATTGCAATGGCACTTGAAGTTTGATAATGTGATGTTATCAAATGGGTTTAAAATCAACGAGTGCGACAAATGTGTCTACATCAAGAGCACTAATAACGGTCATGTTATAGTGTGTCTCTACGTTGATGATATGTTAATCTTGGGTAGCAACACTCAAGTAATTAACGATACAAAGGCCATGTTAAAGAGAAACTTTGACATGAAAGACATGGGTCTAGCCGATGTAATTCTTGGAATGAAGATTCTAAGAACGAATGATGGAATCATCTTAACACAATCACATTATGTTGAGAAGATATTGAATAAATTCAAAGCCTATGATGGCGCGCCGGTTAAGACTCCAATTGAACTCGACGTTCACTTGAGCAAAAACAAAGGCGAGCCCGTTGCACAAGAAGAGTATGCACGGGTCATCGGGTGCATTATGTACTTGACTAATTGCACTCGACCTGACATTGCTTGTGCCGTGAACAAGTTGAGTCGTTACACGAGCAATCCAAGCAAAGAGCATTGGAGAGCTCTTGTGAGGGTTTTGAGATATTTAAAACACACTCAAAATCTTGGGCTACACTTCTCGAGATACCCCCCGGTACTTGAAGGGTACTGTGATGCCAATTGGATATCCGATAATAGAGACTCACTTTCAACAAGTGGATATGTCTTTACTATTGGGGGTGGTGTTGTATCGTGGAAATCCACAAAACAGACCTGTATAGCCCGATCAACAATGGAATCGGAGTTCATTGCCTTGGATAAGGCTGGTGAGGAAGCCGAGTGGCTTAAGAACTTCCTTGAAGACATTCCATGTTGGTCTAAGCCAGTGCCACCAGTGCTGATCCACTGCGATAGCCAAGCAGCTATTGGAAGGGCAAACAATGGCTTCTATAACGGTAAGTCTCGACATATACGTCGACGACAGGGGTGATTACAATTGACTATGTGAAGTCAATAGATAATCTAGCGGATCCGCTAACCAAAGGGTTAAACCGTGATCAAATGAATAAGTTGCTAGAGGGAATGGGTTTGAAATCCACAAACTAAAGAATTATCATAGTGGTAACCCAACCATGATGACTGGAGATCCCAAGAACTTGGTTCAAAGGGACAACTAAGCTATGAGAGTTCATGAGAAACACTCAACTATATCTATTCCCTAGAGAGCAATAGAGTGTTGGAGAGCTTGCCTAGTGGTAAAGGCTAAGTCTATGACTTTTAATGGTTCTTAAGGATCTCATAGAGATGGAATTCTCAAAGAGACCAAGTATGGCAATGTACTTGACTAAGAATCACCTATGTAAGTGCGAAGTGTGGTCGCTTCATAAAAAATGCACTTATGAATCCAAAGTGGTGTCCAAGACCGCAATGGACACAAAACGTGAGAACGGATGAGGTTGAGGTGTTTAAGCGTTAACACCATTGTCTCGGTGCACGCCGTGGGGGATTAGTTCAAAGCATCGCGCTACTAAGCCGCCTGTGTATCCGATGGTGTCGACTATGGAGGGTTCAAAGTCAACAACTACCTATCCTTATGCTTATATACCTCTCGAGGGTTGAGCTTGTGTCTGCATGCATATGCATTCGGCTATTTCCACTCATGTGGGGGATTGTAGAAATCATGGTATTAAATATGCCCGGTCAATGGATTTTGACCAAATAATAAATGTGACGAGACATTTAATTTTGTGAAATTAAATGACATAGCGTCGATCTACATTTTACGTAGATAAATGTAGTATATTCACTTTCTCAAATCCGATTTCCGGTGAGTGAGAAATAGTGGATTAAAGTTGGGCATAATTAGCTTTTATTAAAGTTTGGAGTTGGAGCTTAGGGAATAATTAACTAGTGTTAATTATCCCGCATTGGAGGATTAACACATCTTTTAATGTGTATAAATTAAGTGACTTTATGTTACTTAATAATTATAGTAGACCAAGATGGGTGAAAGAGCCCACACGCGCGCACACGCGCGCGCCGCCGCCGCCCGCCCGTGCTCGTGCTCGCGCTCGCGGGCCGCGGGCCCGATCCCGATCTCGATCTCGATCTTGATCTTGGACTTGGATCTTGGATCTTGGATCTTGGCAATTGGTCTTTGGGTGGTCTTTGGGCTTGGGGCTTGGCCCAAACTATTCTTTTTGGACCACCGCCGAGTCAGCAATCCAAGTGGCTTGACACGTCGTCAAGCGAGGCATAGTCACGGCAGTGGACTGAGCCTATAAATAGGCTAGCCACTCCATGCATTACACTACATCATTCACAAGCATTACAGCATAAGCTCTCTCCCTCTCTGCATTGTCTTTCTGTCGAAGCTCTGCCCTCTCCTACATCCAGTTCGCCGGAGCTCTACTGATTGCGGTGCTGCATCAATAGTGACTTAGCCGTTTTACCTTTGGGGACGACACGCCAAACCGAAGAGCACTACCGGGGCGTATCTCGTCTTGCGGGAAGAGGCCTCCTCGACTCGGCTCAAACATTATTCACGGTTACTGTTTCGTTTTTACATTTGTAATCTCATTCTAGTTCAGTTTCCTCTTTTGTATTCCTTCTTTTGGGTTGTATTACGCTCGGCTTTTATCTCTTGTAATCCCCAGAAACCAACAGAAGACAGTTACGGTTTCTGGGATGGAGACCAGCGTCACCGTGAATTCTAGAACAATCCCGAAGCTGGTGCCTCCGCCGCCTCTGATTGCCCAGAACAGATCCTCTCCCATGCTTTTCCGGTCCAGGATTTCTCCGTCGGCGTTGATGACCTTAGCGTCGACGATGTGGTCGAGGGCGAGGCCGTGCTTGCGCGATATCATGCCGTAGCCGCCGCCGGTGAAGTGGCCGCCGACGCCGACGGTGGGGCAAGCGCCGGCGGGGAGAGCAAGAGTCCTGCTTTTGAGGGAGATTGTGTGGTAGAGTTGGCCGAGCGTTGCGCCGACCTCCACGCGCGCGGTTTTCGCCTTCACGTCGACCGTTACTGAACGGAAGTTTCTCATGTCGACGATTAGGAAAGGCGCCGACTCAGAGGCGTAGGAAAGGCCTTCATAGTCGTGGCCGCCGCTCTTGACTCTGATCTGGAGGCCGAGAATGCGGGAACAGCGGACTGCGGCCTGGATTTCTGACGCGTGGAATGGCGTGACGATGAGGTCGGGTTTCTCCGGGGAGGTGAAACCTGTCCGGAGATTTTGTGCTAGTAAAAGATATGAGTATGTTGCATTTTGAGGAGTGTAGATTATATCAGTTGCTGAATTAGAGAGTTGGAATTCATGGATTATGCATTCGAGAAAACCGTGGTAGCCATGATTGTTGGATGAAGAAGCTCCGAAGAGGAAGACGAGGTTTGTTAAAATCAAGATGACGAGTGTAGTAGTACAATCCATTTCTAGGTTTTTGCTATAATTGTTTGTTTTTCTTCTCCTGTATTTATAAACACACCATTAAATGACCTATATTTGACCGATTGCAGAGTTTTAAAAATTATTTGAATTTATTAAACATAGTGGTTGAAACGTGACATCTATTTATTAAAATTTTAAAATAATAAAAATGAAATGAAATGTGTATTAATAACCTTCTAAATAAGAAAATATATAAAACATTTAATTAAAGCCTTAATGGTGTAAATTTTAAACATATAGTGTGTCAATTACATTAGCTTGCACCCGGAGTAGGATTACCTACTATTATATAAATGGCATACCTAACTGCAATATAATACTTATACAGAGTGTTATATATTAGTACGTATATCTAAATGTAATATAATATAGGGATATTGGCCCATAATAGAATTTTCAAAGAGTTTTCTCCACAAACTTTCAATTTGGTAAATAATATCACGAACTTTATCCGAGTTTGTTACTCCATTTTTCATCAACAAAAAAATTTAGCTATATTAATGGATAAAAGAATAATTTTGGAAGGTGTGCTTCAAGAAAAACTATCTTCAAAGATTGAAGCACTTGAGGCTCTAGAAGTTGTTGTCAATAAATTGCGAAAAAAATATGTATCATGATATTATTTGCTAGAATATGGGACATTTAATCACGGACGGATGGATTACATATCATTTTAGGTCCTCTTTCCGTGTATGCCCGAAAATGTCCTCCATGGCAAAAATGTGAAAATGTGGTTTTTAGGGGATATTATGGGATGAAAATTAGCACCAGTTACTAAAAATGTGATTTTTAGGTACCAAAAACGATATAAAACAAAGATCATCAATTTTTGTGCGAAAGTGGAAGATCAGATACTATTTATGTAGTTCACTCTTATAAATATAATATATTATAAGTATATACTGAAGCAGGATTGTACTAAAATGACAATCTACCATCAATAAGGACCCTTAAATTTAAAAGCAGATTTAACCTTAGTTTGCCACGTGGCAGACTTGTTTGCCTATGTATCGTAGATTGCTTGTTATCTCTGATTTCATATCATAGATTGCTTGGAACTATATGCCGAATAACTTACCTATATATTGCAGATTGCTTGCCTAAGTTGTAATTTTAACTATGGTATTACCATAGTGCTCTGATTTCGTATCTCAAATTATTTAGAACAATATGTCGAGTTGTTTACCTATATATAGCAGATTATATGCTTATGTATCACATATTGCTTAATTAGATTGTCAAATTGTCGTTTTAATCATTATAACGCACCCGACTTATGCATGTTGATACATTACATCGTTATTTAAGCAGCAGACCACATTCTTGAAATCGGCACCTAATTTTAAATCTCACCTAGACATATATTATACTCCTTATTGATTTTAATTCCTTATTCGTGTTTAACGTGGTTTACTTTATTGTAGATGACTAATTATGTAATTTGACAAAGTATACATATTTATTTTTTAGTATAGAAAGTAATAAGCATTAGCGATTTTATAAGAAAAAGTATAGTACTTGAACCACTATATAAAACTTATTTTTTTAGGAATACAAAAATTGAATTACAATTATTAGTGTTTGAATTTTTTTTAAAATAACCGTAATTTCATACGTAAAAGAAATCGTCTCTAAGTTGAAGGCAAATTATCTTAATCTTTTGCTTTATTAAAAAGTTTTTATTTGTATTCCCTGTTAATTTTAGCTAGGATACCAACCATAAATACATTTTATAGAGCATTAATGATATAATTAAACACAAATTAACGTCTTTATTAGCATTAAAAAGTGTCCTTATCCAATTTTTTTGTTGCAAGTGTAAGTATCATTTATCAAAATAGAAAAACAATCCGAAATTAATTATAAGAACATTATCATTATTACGTCGTTGTATCACGTCTTTATTCGTGTTAAACTTGTTTAATTTATTTTGTTGGACCAAAAACATTACTATCACGACTTACGACACATGATGATTGTGTATGCCTATAAAACTATGTGCTATTCTCGTTCTCGAGAAATACGGAGTATTATGATTCTATAAATGGAAATAAAATGAAAATTATTTATCTTTGATTTCTTTTCTAATACAGTTAGTTCTTATAAATTCTTTAGAGGTTGACGGTCAACAATTTAAAGTTCATACTTCGTGTTATGATTCATATGACACACCAGACTTGATGATAAACTAATTAAAGGATAAAGAATCGATTTTGTCTCATCGTTTGGGCGTTCACCTGAAAATGTCCCAACGCTTAGATGCTTACGTTATTTACTGCGCATTGTTTCATTTCTGCGGAAAAAAAGTTCGTGTAAATTGGTTTTACTTTGGATTATCAATGTGACATTGAAATTAAAAGTTAATTACCTAAAATTACACTTTCTTTGATTGCTCAATATACATATAATTTTAGTACGACATATTATGTACAGCGATGAGTTCCCAGTTATTGAAATATTTTGGATAAATATTTTAGACGAAGAGATAAAAATCAACATGAAACATCAGAGTTGGTGTGCAGGCTTGCAACATGAATTTTCTGGTGTGGGCTAAAAGGCCCAATAAATATGAGCTAATAGGGCCCAAGAATATGGGCCAACAATATTTTAACAGGACCAACAAAAAAAGCCGAAAGGGCATGCAATGCCAATATATCTTATTATTATCATCATTTCTGGTGTAAGGATTGATGGATCCCTTGAAATGTTATTATCCATTTAATAAAATAAAAAATCATATAATAAAATACATTTTTATATCATTTGAAGTTATATATTCAATCCAGTCCAGTTACTTTAAAATTTATAAATTCATCCAAATTCTCAAGATCATGCATGGTTTGGAAGTTTGCATTTATTTGGGCTCCAACTTTCCATCAATGTAAACGAAACATTTTTTAATAGCAATTCAACGAAATCCGATTGAAAATATTTTATCTACATTTGCACTTAATTTTTCTGGGGTTTCTTCTATACATAGCTCAAAAGTCATTCACGCAATCACGTCCAAGCCTTTAAATACACTTATATCCCAACTAAATTAAGTGGGGAATTTCCAAAGTCAATGTCAACCTATATCGATGTACTCCTACTAATTTTAGGCTTGTTTAGTAACGATAGTATATAAAATAATTCCTTAATTAGTGGACCAATTAGGCGAACAATATAAGTCGAGCCATGTTAAACGGTGTCAATTAATCGGAAATGAAGAGAGTATCAAAGAAATAAAACAAGAGATCAAACCAAATTAAACCGAAATTAATGGGAAAGAACAAATAATGACTGCTATCTTAGCTTTGCCAAAATTTGTCCTCAGTATCAAATCGAAATTCTTATAATACGTAACACCATAATCTTAATATTGTCATTTCGGACAGCAATATTCATGCATTAATCGAACAAAACTTGATATAAAACGATTGGAGATTAATAGCCATAATTAAACAATTTCTAAAATTAAGGCTAATACTCGAATATATTTCTCAAAATTTAGGTTATAAAATAAGCAAAATAAAAATTTATGTTATAATTATTTTTAAAAAATCAGACTTTTAAGCAAAATAAGTCAAAGTTAAAAGCTACTATAAACTGAACACGATATAACTTTTTTTAATTGGTCATCCAAATTGGCATGTGTTCATAAAAAATAGCAAGTTCAAATGTATCATCTCAATCATTCAATAACTATATTCTATAATTGAAAATGTTTTCAAATATCATTTGATTGATGCATGAGCTTTGTCAGTACCAAAACAAAAATGTTGGATTAATATTCAATAATTTTTTATTAATCAATGAGGACAAGTTTTGATGGAAAAGAGCAAATACTGACTATTGTTAGGGGCATTATATACAACCTACTGATGTCAGAGCTACACGAATGCAACAACATATGAACAAGTTCCACGTGACCACGGAGCATTAGATATCGAGTTTGACGATGAGTTACTTTGACTTAATGAATTTTTGGTCAAATTCTGGTCTGGTCTGTTTCTATAATTTGAAATTAGAATATTTAATTATAAAATTTCAATTATTCTTAATTGTCTTATTCATATAGTATAAAATGTCGTCTTTTAATGATATTCAAAATAATATATTTCACTAAAATAAGTATAGTATTTTATTTATATTGCTTTATATTTATTCTCATTTATCTTCTTATGTTAACATTACAAAATCATATCGATTTGTGTATGGATAAGACAATTGAGAAAAATAAAAACTTCATAATTTAATATTTCAATTTCAAAGTTCACGAGACCGATCAGAATTTGTTTAAATTTCATGATTTAAATGTCTATAAATCCTTTAAAAAGACAATTAATATTTGATCGTGTGATGCATAGACTTAGTAGTACTAATATTCTGCTTAATTCCATTAAGTAGGGTAATATGGCACGTTTAAATTCATATATAATCAAAGCAAGTAAATTGCTTTATTTCCCTAATACATAAAATTCACAACAATTTTAACTATTCACCATTAATTTAACTACACCAACGCACTACATTCCCAACACCGGAATACTCTGCTCGTTTCTGAAGAAATTTGAGGGGTCGAATTTAGTCTTGACACGAACCAACCTTTTAAAATTATTTTTAAAATATTTAAGCCCCCAAACACTAGCTTGATCGTAGCTTGTATTCCCAGCGTCGTTGTTTCTTCCGATGTCAAGATCCCTATAGTTGAAGTAAGCGGCCCGCGGATTCTGGGTGACGTGGCGCGCCATGTAGCCATAGAGCCCCCGAATCCAACGAATACCCGCTTCCGATTCATTGAGGTTAAACCACCCCACTGAGTAGTGGATCATGAATATATTCCCTCTCCGATGAGGAAAGGGAGTTTCGTGATCGGAGTAGGTGTTGAGCACTCCCCCGTACGGACTAAACTGCAGCTGCAACTGCAAGCTAGAGCGTTCGCCTTCCATAAGAAAGTTCCATATCTCTCTGAGACCGTTCACCGGGATGGGAGCGCTCACGTAATCGGATTTCCCTTTGAAGTAGAAGGATCCCGCAGGCGTCCGGTCCAACAATACGTCTAAGGGTTGGTCGTCAAGGTTAGCAAAGAAGAGAACAGATTCCACCCAACTCATCTCCTTGCAATCATCTTCCGTCAACCCGAGCTCCGGAAACTGCTCTTCCATTATAGGGAGAAGGTCGCGGGCCCCACCGAGGTACATCGACGTGAATGAGGCGGCGACTGTTATGTTTCCGGTCGCCGGAGAGTTGGTAGGGCTTAGGAAAAGTCTGAGGAGGAGATTCTCGTCGACTTTATCGGCGATGTGTTGCCATTTATCGACTAGCTCCGTCGCGTTTTCCTCCAGCATTCGTGTCACGTTGAAGACCGTGACGGTTTCTGGGACGGAGGCTAGCGTGACCGTGAATTCTAGAACAATCCCGAAGCTGGACCCTCCGCCGCCTCTGATTGCCCAGAACAGATCCTCTCCCATGCTTTTCCGGTCCAGGATTTCGCCGTCGGTATTGATGAGCTTAGCGTCGACGATGTGGTCGAGGGCGAGGCCGTGCTTGCGCGTGATCATGCCGTAGCCGCCGCCGCTGAAGTGGCCGCCGACTCCCACGGTGGGGCAGACGCCGGAGGGGAAAGCAAGGGTTTTGCTTGTTCGAGAGATCGTGTAGTAGAGCTGGCCGAGGGTTGTGCCGACCTCCACACGCGCGGTTTTCGCCTTCTCGTCGATTGAAACTGACCGGAAGTTTCTCATGTCGACGATGACGAAGGGAGCCGACGCGGAGGCGTAGGAGAGGCCTTCGTAGTCGTGGCCGCCGCTCTTGACTCTGATCTGGAGATTGAGAACACGGGAGCAGTGGATGGAAGCCTGGATTTCGGACACGTGGAATGGGGTGACGATGAGGTCGGGCCGCCGCGGGAGGACGGAGGCCAGGCGGGGATTATGTGATGGTAGGAGAGTGGCGTAGGTTGCGTTTTGAGGGGTGTAGATTGTGTCGGTAGGTGAGTTTGAGCGATGGAATTGATCGGTTAGGCATTCGAGGAAATCGTCGTATCCATTGCTGTTAGATGAAGAAGCTCCGAAGAGATGGAGGTTTGTGGAAATTAAGAGGAGTGTGAGAGTATGAAGAGAGGCCATTTTTTTTGTTGATGTTAGTTTTGTTTGTTTGGTCTTCTATTTCTAGAAAATGCCTCTCTGTAGAATAGTTGTAGCCCATCTTCTTCGTCCACCATTTAAAGAGTCCTTTTTACCATTTTGATTTGTCCCCGATTTATAGAAACATTTACTTTATTCCACTTTTAGCATGCAAACCCTATATTTCACCAACTTTTTACACTCACAATCTAATATATAACTAATATTTTAAATGAGTCTCACATTCCACTCATATTCTCCTTTTACTTTTCCTTACAAATCAAACAATTTTTTAAAAACATGTGCCGAGTCAAAAGGGCTTTTTAAATCGTAGACGGAGGGAGTACTTTTCAAAAGTGGACTTGGAATCAAAATGAGATTTTATTTGATAGATAGATAGATAGAGATGAGGAAGTACTAGTGGTACTACTCCTAAGGAGTATTATTATTTAGGATATAAGAAGAATGAACTAGTCTCTCTCCTACCATTGATTGCTAGAATATATGTACATATTTTATACTACTAAATACAGAAAAATGAGTTAAGAGTTGCATAACCAATCAGATTTTTCGGAGATATTTAACAGAAATTGCTCCAGCCAATCAATAATCCGTCGCAGAAGAATATATGAATCGCTTCTATATAAAATAGAGTAGTACCAGTGTTAAAGTAAAGTTGACGATGGAAACCTAACGACGTGGACAATTCGCACGTATAGAATTGTGTGGGGGAGGAGCGCCGCAATGGAAACAAAAATAATGAACTAGTACTATAAATCTAAGATAATTCACGCCTCCCCTAATGCACCCAACTCGGACCAACCATGCAAGTAAAATTTGATATCCCACGAGCAATATATAATATACTCCTCCCTCTATTTTCTAAAAATAGACACTCTTGAAACGACACGGATTTTAATATAAAATTTGTAAAGTAAGAGATATAGAGAAAGAAAAGGCGTGTTAATGAAAAATGGATCCTACTTTATAGAGAATTTTTTAAAATGAAAAGTTTCTATTTTTAGGAAACATGTAACAATGGAAAGAGTTTTTATTTTAAAGAAACGATTAGTATTTTTCACACGCGAAAAGGGCTTCAAAAGAAAACAGCACTCTGCTGGGAATAAATATAGAATTTTCGCTTTTATAAGTTCATATGCACATATCATACAATAAAATGATGCAAAAATGAATAAAAGTTGTGACATTTATATATGATTTTGTTTTATCTCAACTATAATCAGAATTCTGAATCAGAATAATTGTCAAATATAGGAAAGAACTAAATCACTCTTATACTAGCTATTACCTATTAGTGAATTTTCCATATCAGGTCTTTGACAAATATAAGTTCGTTATTTGGCCACTTAGATTACATACAATTGAAAATACTTTTCCTTCAATTTTACATTAATTATTCTAGAAACTCATTTTTCTTTAAGCTTGTAATAAAAGCACATATATGTTCCCAAAGCATTCTGCATGCACAAAGTGAAATCGAGTTTGATGATACTTGCCATTAGAAATCGAGTTTGATGATACTTGCCATAATTATGTATGCTTTTCGTGTCAGAAATAGTGATACAGTTAGCTCTCCATCCGTGAAGGCTAAGTTCAGTTTTGACTAAGTATGAGATGTGATGATAAGCTAAGAGATTCATTCGCTTGGAAAATCTAGATCTTATACAATGTTAGAACTGAACGAAAAAGAAAGAGGTAGATCGACAACAAGGCAAAATAATGGCAGATCTGAATCCAAATGAAATAGTCAGTCCAAGACGAATATAGATTCGGTTTAATGTTTTAATTGCGATGAATTCGGTAATTATATACAAAGCGAGCAATAAAACTCAAGTTGATTAAGAAATTAAGAATGAATAGAACTAATAAATGCATACTAATTAACCTCTTTAATTTTAACATTTGAATATTTACACGAAAATTGACTATATATGGTGTGTGATCAAATACTAACTTTTTATAGTAATAACTAATAACTAAATATCAATTTTGTATGTTAAAAATATCAACACAAAGACATAAATTTATCAATCTTCTTGTATTGATATTTAAATTTACATGTTGTATTGATATAATTATATCTTTGTGTTGATAATTTTAATACACAGAATTGAAAGTTATTAGTTATTACTGTAAATTAGTTAGCACACTAACGCAACCCTACTATATATAGCTACAATTTTTCTTTACCACAGTATTTAGATTGAATTATAGGAAAAGTATTTTTTTAAAACACGAATATTTGATCATGTGACATCATAGACTTAATAAAATTCTGCTTAATTCCATAAGCATTATTCCCTCCGTCCCACGTCCCACTAGTAGATGCAATTTTTTTGGATGTGTTGATATTTGTTAAAAAGAAGAAATGATACTCAGAAAAGTGAGACGATCCAAAAACAAATACGACTCAAATAAAGTGGGACGGGAGGGAGTACTTAGCCAGCGTGTGGTCACAAATCAACAATCATAATACCTATAAAGTAGGGGTAGAGGGCACGTTCAAATACATGTATAATCTAAGCAAGTACATTGCTTTATTTCCATAATACATACATTAATCAAATCACAACATTTTTATTCACCATTAGTTAACTATAGCAACGAACTACGATCCCAACACCGGAATACTTTGCTCGTTTCTGAAAAAGTTCGAAGGGTCGACTTTCGTCTTTACACGAACCAATCTCCTAAAATTATTCTTAAAATATCTGAGCCCCCAAACACTAGCTTGATCGTAACTCGTATTCCCTATGTTGTTTGTCCCAATATCAAGATCCCTATAGTTAAAGTAAGCGGCCCGCGGATTCCTGGTGACGTGGCGCGCCATGTAGCCGTAGAGCCCCCTAATCCAACCAATACTCGCTTCCGATTCATTGAGGTTTAACCACCCCACTCCATAGTGGATCATGAATATATTCCCTCTCCGATGAGGAAAGGGAGTTTCCTCATCAGAGTAGGTGTTCAGAACTCCCCCGTAGGGACTGAACTGCAGGCTAGAACCTTCTTCTTGCAGAAGGAAGTTCCATATATCTCTGAGACCAGTGATAGGGATCGGAGCGCTCACGTAGTCCGATTTCCCTTTGAAATACGAGGATCCAAACCCACCCGCCGGCGTCCGGTCCAACAATACGTCAAGGGTTTGGTCGTCTACATTAGCAAAGAAGAGAAGAGATTCCACCCAACTCATCTCCATGCAATCATCTTCAGTCAATCCGAGCTCGGGAAACTGCTCTTCCATTATACGAAGAAGGTCACGGGCCCCACCGAGATATAGCGACGTGAATGAGGCGGCGACTGTTAGGTTTCCGGTCGCCGGAGAGTTGGTAGGGTTTAGGAAAAGTCTGAGGAGGAGATTCTCGTCGACTTTATCGGCGATGTGTTGCCATTTATCGACTAGCTCCGTTGCGTTTTCTTCCAGCGTTCGTGTCACGTTGAAGACCGTGACGGTTTCCGGCACGGTGACTAACGTCACCGTGAAATCTAACACAATCCCGAAGCTTGTCCCTCCACCGCCTCTGATTGCCCAGAACAGATCTTCTCCCATGTTTCTCCTGCTCAGGATTTGGCCTTCTGCGTTGATGAGGGTAGCGTCGACGATGTGGTCCGCGGCGATGGAGTGTTTCCGTGAGATCATGCCGTAGCCTCCGCCGCTGAAGTGGCCGCCGACTCCGACGGTGGGGCAGACGCCGGCGGGGAAAGCGAGGGTTTTGCTTCTCCGGGAGATCGTGTAGTAGAGCTGGCCGAGGGTTGCACCGACCTCCACACGAGCGGTTTTCGCCTTCTCGTCGATTGAAACTGATCGGAAGTTTCTCATGTCGACGATGACGAAGGGTGCTGACGCGGAGGCGTAGGAGAGGCCTTCGTAGTCGTGGCCGCCGCTCTTGACTCTGATCTGGAGGTTGAGAACACGGGAGCAGTGGATGGAGGCCTGGATTTCTGACACGTGGAATGGGGTGACGATGAGGTCGGGCCGCCCTGGGAGGGCGGAGGCCGGGCGGAGATTTTGTGAGAGTAGGAGAGAGGCGTAGGTTGCGTTTTGAGGGGTGTAGATTGTGTCGGTAGCGGAGTTTGAGCGTTGGAATTGATCGGTTAGGCATTCGAGGAAATCGTCGTACCCATGGTTGCTGGATGAAGAAGCTCCGAAGAGATGGAGGTTTGTGGAAATTAAGAAGAGAAATGTGAGAGTGTGAAGAGACGCCATTTTGTTTGTTGTTAGTTTTGTCTGTTGGTCTTCTATTTATAGAAATGTCTGTGTAGAAATGTATGTTGTGTGTCCAAATTCGTGTTCATATTGCTCATCTGTCCCCGAAATAAAGACTCATTTCGACTTTTACTATATCGAGGACGGGTACTTGTATTATTTAAGATAAGAAGTGTGGACTAGTCTCTCACTATTCATTAATTGCTAGAATATAAACATATTTTATTAAATACAGAGAAATGAGTTAATTAAGAATTGAATAAATTATCCAAGTTGAGTTGTCAATCAGATTTTTGTGGATAATTTACAGATATTGCACAGCTCCAGCCAATCAACAATGCGTCGTTGAAGAATATATATGTGCCGTGGTAGAATATATAGTAAATCGCTTCTAAATAAAATATTAAAATAAAGTTGACAATGGAAACCTAACAACGTGGATAATTTGCACGTATAAATTTGAAGGAATAAACATGGAGTGTAAATTAATTTGTTAAGTTGTTCTTCTAATTATTAAACGATTTATTATCAATGATATATATCCTTCAAAGTTCAGAAACATAATCAAGCAGCACACAAAAATATTATAAAAAATTCAGTTTATTTATGACACACAATCATGATTCACTGAACATGTCGATTGTATGATTTCATCACGTCTAACTTTTCACAATGTTAATTTCTTCTTTTGTCCTATATTAGTTGAGTATCTTATTTTTTTACTCGTTTTAAAAATATAATAATATATAGTTAAAGTGGAGACATAGTAAAGTAATAAAAAGAATAATATAGAGAAGAGTCTTCTCATACGTATTGTATTTCTTATTTTACTCTCTCTTCATTTTAACTTGTTCTTTTTCATTTTTCTAAAATGAGTGGAAAAAAAATTGACTCAAGTAACGCGGAACATATCTAAATGTTAGTTTAGCATGAAAGTTGTCATCTAAATTTGATATCCCAAGAACAATATAATAGCACTAGTATATTTGACATGCGAAAGGGTTTTCAAACAATACAACACGCCATTGGGAATAAATATAGAATTTTCGCTTTTTTTTAAGTTCATATGCACATTTCATACTGTAAAATAATTCAAAAATGAATAAAATTTTTGACATTTATGTAAGTTTTTGTTTTATCTCAACTAAAACCAGAATAATTGTCAAATATAGGTAACTTGCAATGAATAAAATATACGTAAATAAATATGAATTAAACGTGCAAGTTTGCAATAGCGTTTTTCAAACGGTCTACTAGTAAGTTTTCCATATCACATCTTTGACAAATATAAGTTCGTTACTTAGCCAATTAGATTATTGTTTTTGCTGATCTTGTTTTTCTTGCATTCCTACATGCCAATGAAAATACTTTTCCTTCAATTTTACATTAATTATTCTAGAAACACATTTCACTTCAAGCTTGTAATATAAACAGTGGCGGACGCAGGATTTTAATACTGGAGGTCCAAATTACTATTTCATCTTATCTTTCCAGTTCCGTCCGTCCATAAAAAATAGTCTCATCTTTCATTTACGTCCGTCCACAGAAATGGAAAGTCGTCCCCAAATTATCGTTCACCTTTTTTTATCTTTATTTCTTCTACTTTATCAACATTTTCTCTTTCTTTCTCCTACCTTACCAACTTTATATATTTATCTTTCATAGATTTCGAATTAAAACTTGTGTCGTCCATCAATAGGCATATTTTTGGTGGACGGATGAAGTATTATTAACAAATAGCCCGACATGAACATAATGGAGCTACCAGAGAGATGGATGACGAGCAATATGAATTAAAAATATATTATTTTATGATTTTACAATATTTACACAAATGAAAAATATAAACAAAAAAATTACACAAAATGACTAGTCTGTGAAAATTAAAATTATATAAATAATTATTGGTAGCTAATGAGTTAACTATATGAATCATAAAATATATTTGTTACAGAGTATTAGACAATTGATTTTGTAGGAGAAAATTAAAAGGTAAACACCAATGAATTATATTATTAGATTTCTTATTAACTATAAGAATTAGAAAAATAAATTAAGTACATATATGTCCCCAAAGCATTATGCATAAAGTAAAATTCATATTATCTAAATTAAATGTCATTAGTTAGGAAATCTAACTAGTATTGGGAAATATTTTACGTGTAAATTGTAGTAATAATGAATGCTAAACTATTAAGCATATCGCAACTTCTATCGCAATGCAATGCTCGTGGTAATCAATGGGGGTATGGAACATAACTAATTAGATAAAAAAATAACGGAAATAATATGTGTGTGTTGACCTAGTAGTAGAGTGGTTAATGTTTGGGATCAAAGGTTTTATGTCCCAATCTTTTGGGACAAAGCTTTTAAAATTCTGTTCATTTAACTATAAAAAATGTGAAGATGTTACCACACCATTCTATAATCAATAGTTTTGATTTTCATTCTGTTCATTTAATTATGAAAAATGTGAAGATTTTATCACACCATTCTATAATCAATAGTTTTGATTTTCTATTTTAGTTCATCCACAAAATTAGTCAATTTCAACCATTTTTTTTATCTATTTCGAATTTTACCAATTATTTTTGTTATTTTTCATTAAAGGCAACGCTCCATTACAAGGTAACCGATTCCTGCACTTTTCTTAATCATATTATATCAAATAATCTTGTATTGTTACGTTACTTCTGTGTCAGTATTTAAGAATTTGTATTCGAATTGTATGTGTTACAGGTGCCTTTACTTCAGATTTATTTTGTTTGATGTTTGAAATAAATCGTAAAATGTCCATTTCAAGAACGTATGTAAATAGATAACTGCTATGAACGAAAGTGTCCAAATTTATACTAAATATGAGTGTATATTGTAGCTAGTGCAAAAATTTAGAAGATATATGTCGACATAAATATAGCATAAATTTCGAATTTGGTATAAATAGTTAGAGATTACCATAGTCCTCATCTCTAGATTATATAATTAAATTTAACCTTAATCAACCCGTTCTACCCCTTTATAATGATAGGATAAAAGTATTTTGCATCATAATCGTGTTTGGAATTTAATGATGAATTTGAATAAATTCATACCAAGTTATTAATTTGTATTACATTTTTTGTAGGTTAAGCATAAATTTCATTTTACCAAAATTAATGTATATTATATATAAACATGATCAAAATTAGTATTCATTCTGCTAGGCTTGAAAACAACTCACACTTACACACAAAATAGATGCTACATTATACGAGGTCTTTCTTCTTTTGTGCTAAGAGAGTAATGGAATTCCAATTTAATGAAGGAGAATAGATTCATTCTAATTGAGGGAGTGACGCATAATGATTGTGCGTCGTTCTTAATGAAACGCATAACCATTATGCGTCGTTAAGTAATGACGCATAAGGATTATGCGTCGCTTAACGACGCATAATGATTGTGCGTCGTTCTTAATGAAACGCACAACCCTTATGCGTCGTTAAGGCGGCTTTTATCTGCCTCCAGTCACACGCAGATCACAGAACGCACCTTCATACACTTTCAATTCCTCTATCTCGGCGATTTCCGGCGTTTTCTGGCAATTTCCGGCGATTTCTCCATAAGATCCGGTAATTTGTTCATCAATTTAGCTACATTCATCATTATTCATGTTTATTGTGCTTTCATTTGTTAGTTTTACCCAATTTATACAAATTAGGGCTTGTAGGAAAATGTCCATAATTGTCGTTGGTTTATATGTTTTTGATGCAGAAATCATGCAAGTATTTGTGAGTTTGTATTGGGGTGGTAGAGTAGTTCAACTACCACATATGGGTATTGGTTATGACCCACCTCGTGCGAGGAGCTCCATTATATTAAATTCATGTGTTTCCTATTATGAGTTGGTAGCAATGATTTGTGATGCGATGGGAATAGATATGAACCAACACACAATTGAATTATTATGGAGACAATGTATAGTCTATGGTTCCGGTATGAGTTATACATGTTCTGTGATTCGCAATGATGATAGTGTAATGTTTATGTTCAACAATGCTCAAAATTCAAGTGGGTGTATTGAATTATTTGTTGAGTATTCACCTGTGAGGAGTGAAGAAATCCCACCAGTTGTTGATTATGGTATTGGAGCATCTGCGAGGTTTGAACAAATGAGTTTTGAGTGTGGTATTGGATCATCTGCGAGGGTGGACCAAATGAATGAGCAGAGAGATGTTGTAGATGTTGTAGATGTTGTAGATGTTGCTGATGTTGGTGTTGGATTGAATGATGAGGTAGATGATGCAGATGATCTTGATGAGCCAAGGCCACTATCCGAGACAGAGCCAGACCCCGATCTCAGTGATGGTGATGGTGCTGATGATGTCGGTGCTAGTTCTGATGATGAGATAGTACCATGTAAACCTGTTATGCAAGGTGAACAACCACTTCCGGAATACAATCCTAATGGGTTTAGATTCTTTCGTGAATTACCAAGTCGTCCTTCTGGAGTATCGGATGATGTGGGAGGTAATGAACACAGCCTTTTGTATTGGAATGAGAATGAGCCGCATCGGATTGTGTTGGGAACAAAATTTGATTCCAAGCTACACGTGAAAACTGCTATAACTATGTGGAGTTTATGGAATGAAAAACAGTTTAAGGTTGTCGAGAGCAAATTAAGAAGGTGGCATGCTGTATGCAAATTTCCAGCAGGAACGACAGTCACAGGGGCAGGCATCATCAGCACCACCGATGCTGAAAAGGCGAGGGAATGTAAGTGGGAGGTTTCAGTTACACAAAGGTCGCATGACGATATGTGGGAAGTTAGGAAGTGGAAGAATCGACATACCTGTATAGGCCATCGTGCTAATAGAGATCATGCTAACTTTTCAGCCCCAATGATAGCTCTGTTGATTCGACATCATGTGCGACAATGTGCCGATTTCAAGGTCTTCTCAATAATAGCTGATATTCAAGACAGATTTGGTGTGTTAATCAGTTATAAGAAGGCGTGGTATGCAAAGAGAAAGGCTATAGAGTTTGTATACGGTGGATGGGAGGAGTCGTTTAGGCAGTTGCCAAGCTACATGTTTGAACTCCAGTCACAGAATATGGGCACAATTGTTGAGTGGAAGCATAACGATCTGTTGAGTCAGAGGCGTACAATGGTGTTCAACTATGTTTTCTGGGCATTTGGGCCTGCAATACATGCGTTCCAGAAGGCCGCACCGGTGTTAACAGTGGACGGGACTCACCTTCGAGGAAGATTTAAAGGTAAGTTGCTTGTTGCTTGTGGTTTTGATGCTAACAAGACATGCTTGCCTATTGCATATGCTGTGGTGGATGAAGAAACCAATGACAGTTGGTCGTGGTTTTTGGATCATGTCAGAACTCATGTAGTGAAATACGAGAGGGAGGTGTGCATTATATCAGATAGGCATAAAGGACTCTTGAATGCAATGGATTCTGAAATCATGACTAGGGCCCCGCAGATACACCACAAATTTTGTTTGCTTCATGTGAGGGCAAATGTGTTGAAGAAGCACAAGGGCCCCAATGTGAAGGCCATTATATGGAAGTTGGGGGTCAGTTCTCAGGAACGTAAATTTGCCAGAAGACGTCGAGCACTATATGATGTCAACAGTGGTGCGGTTCGAATGCTGAATAGGATTACAAAAGAATGTTGGTCACTGTGCTACGATGGTGGACTTAGGTGGGGGGTGGCCACCACAAACATGTCGGAGTGCTACAATAACGTCTTGAGGGGTGTGAGAGAGTTGCCGATTAGAGCGTTGGTTGATTTGACATTTTGGAGGACGGTAAAATGGTGGGCGGAGAAGAAGACAACAATAGAACACACCGAAGGTGAATTAACCCCATGGGCGAGGGACAGACTTGCTAAGAATGACTCAAAGGGGCGAAAACATTACATCACTGTCATTGACCGAGATCTAGGGAAGTACCATGTCCGAACTCGAGGAAGAATCGTACAAGGAGTGTCAAAGGGCAACAATGTTCAAATAGTCAGGTATTTGGAATCGAGTTGCAGTTGTGGTAAGTGGCAGATGTGGAGAATCCCTTGTTCGCATGCTTGTGCGGTTGCTAGAGACAGAGGTCATGTTATGATTGACCTGATAGATGAGAAGTACTACCTAGGTACATGGAGATCACAGTACTATAGTGAAGTTTCATTTGATGCACCAAGACATGAAGAGTATTGGGTTGCACCTTCATGGAAATTGTGCATCACCCCTCAGCAGTTGATTCCTAGAACGCGTGGCCGAGTTAGAAGAAGGAGGATACTTAATCAAATGGATGTCCAGGAGGAGGATGAACCGAGAGCTCCCCGTCGTTGCAGAAATTGCGGGATAGAGGGGCATGACCGAAGAAATTGCTCAGCCGGTGCCGTTCAGTAAAGTCATGGTAGCCATTTGCATCTGAACTTGTGTATTTGAGATGTTATGTATGTATCAACATTTGTGAGATGTTGTCGACATTTATGATGTGTTTTATTATGTCTAGACTAAAAATTTTGTAACATTATGTGTTTCAAAAAGCCACACACAACCCGGAAAAAATGTTCAAAAATGTGAATTCAGTGTAGACACGAAATTCACTTGGTGACGCATAAGCATTATGCGTCACCAATAAACGACGCATAACACTTATGCGTTACCAAGGAACGACGCATAAGAGTTATGCGTCACCAAATAGAGACGCATAATAGTTATGCGTCACAAAAGCAATTTCGTTCAGCACTGTTTAGTCCAGAAACTTCGCCCGGTCGGGCGATTTACGTGCCTAAAATGCCCGATCGGGCAATTTTATGATTCAAAATTTGTTATTTGTTTCATAATACGATTTATATTTGGTATTCGTTTATATTTGTAACTGATTTATCAAAATCATAATACTTCGCTCGGTCATATGTTGATATTCGTTTATATTTGTTTATCAAAATCATAATACTGTTCATTCAACCATAGCAAAATAATATTTGTTGATCCTATTTTTCATCACATAAAAAATAATCAACCACAACCTGTTTCAATAGACACAAATACTGACATATGCCCGAAATCTATCTAGATGGAGGCGTGAACTTTGTCGGAGCCTTCCCTTTGTTCTTCCTTGTTGAGAAGCCCCTGAATACATTCTGCATAGCCCGGCCAATCGTACTTGATGATCGTGAGGATCCCGCGGTCGGTGGTCGGAATATTACTTCGTCATGTTCCTCCCCGCCCTCTTCTTCCGGACCCTCTTCTTCCTGACCCTCTTCTTCCCCTCCCTCTTCTTCCGGACCCTCTTCTTCCTGACCCTCTTCTTCCCCCACACGATCCATAAATTGATAATTCTGAAAGTACGTGTCACGTCCTTGTTGAGATGCATCCCAATCAGACACACCTCCAAAGAATGAATCACATGACGCGCGTGCTCCCCATTGCGAGGGCTCAATGCTTGCACCACTCAACTGAGACCATCCTGGGGGATCGTACTCCGGACTCAAGGGCTCTGGTACCGCATACTCAGGTTGCGGTTGCTGCTGCTGCGCCAACCTATGCTGTCGTGTAATCCCGTGCCCACCCGTCCGGACACCCGGCAGTCCATGACGAAGAGAAGTTGGTGGGCGTGGCGGCACGACCACATTTTGCCGTTGAGAAGATGGATACTCCATCGCATCAGCATGGTTCATCGCACGAAGTGCCGAAGCAGCCATGTCTCGAATCTGAATGAACCGAGGGTCTGTGTCATGCTCAGAGGTCAAATGCCATATCCCCTGAAGGGTCTCAACCTAGATAACAAAAATACAAATGACATCATACCACTTGGAGCAATACAAACTTTAAACTAAACTAAAGACGTTTTTATATACAAAAACATCACATACCGCCAATAAATTAGAAGAGGCTGCCTCGTTCATCCCGTCAGTTGACTGTGTCCCAGGTTGAACTAGGTACGACACGGTGATCCTATTGTACCACGCCATATAACCCGGATTAATGCGACCACCTAGTGTCGCCGTTGCGTGGTCAAAAGTTGCTTGGAACCTGTCGTGGCGCAAGTCCCATTCATCAATGAAGAACTTATGTACCTTAGCCCAATCAGCGCCCTTCCTCCCACGGCGATGACTTTTACTCAAATGGCCGGAGCTATGTAGCATCCTATCACAGTACTGAGGAATACGCTGGTAGCGGTTAAATTGTCGACAAACGCGTCCAGCCTCGTGTGCCTCGACAAATGACCAGCACACCAAATAAGTATCGCACAAGTAGGATGCAGTCGAATCAATGCAGTACTCAGGGAGGATACAGTCTGCATAGGGTGTCCACAGAAACTACAAACAAATAAAATAAAAAACACAATTAATTTCATACTATAGTAAGTAAATTCATTAATTAAGACAACACAAATAAATTTCACCTGGCCAGGACGGATCAGTGATAACTGATCACGATAATGAGCTACTGAATGTCGGGGCGCATTTCCAATTTCAGTAACTCCGTGCCACCTATACATAATATTAATGTCAAAAGTTATCAACAAAACACATAATTATGTGAGTTAATTTAAACAAAAACATTACTTGGCTCCGCACGGGGTATACGGCGTGTGCATAGGCGATATCAAGAAGGCTGGCCTCAATGTAGGCATTCTTTCCCAGGCCCACAGCTGCAAGAGAACCATAGGTCCACCGACATCTCTTCTCTGTCTGCCTACAGAAGCCTCGCACAAATAATGATACAGGTATGCTAACGCAGCACTACCCCAACTGATATTAGCCACATCTTCCGGATCGTCTAAGGCATTTAACCACATAAAGGGGACCTTGCACCCTGTGGTGTCCGGTAAAATAAGCCCCCCTAACAGGATCAGAGCATGTATGCGTGCTCTTTGAATGTATGCATACACAGGCAGCCCATCACCCAACGGCATCGTCGCTTGGTGGATCAGAGACGTCATCAACAAACCACCGTGCTTCGTTTCGGTTTCTGAGTCAGGTATCCATCCCAACAAATCTCTACACTTGCTGGACCAATCTTCAAATCCAACAGGGTAGTCACGGCCAGTGAAAGCACGACCGTCTGCTCTCAAACCCCACAGGCTTTGCACATCCTGTAAGGTAACAGTAACTTCCCCAACTGGAAGGTGGAAACAGTGTGTCTCAGGCCTCCAGCGCTCGATCAAGGCAGTTATTAGCTCATTGTCCATCCTCATCGGTCTTCCACATTCAACCACGCCTCTGAACCCCCATACACCTAGCCAATACATCACATTTTCATGTATAGGCAATGCCCACACCTTACTCTCCGTCCTACGACTTCTCAACACATTTGTTGTGCCATTCGCCAACAACGAGCTTGAAATGTGTTCGCTCTGATGAAACAGTAGTGATGGATCCTCAGGTCCATAGCATAACTGTTGTTCGGAACTTGCAGATGCCATCTACTTCAAAACATTCACCCATGCTTCAAATTTTTTTCATAACAACTCAACAATCAACAAGCTAACTAAATTGCAACTTAGGGGCACAATATATGCATAAAATCGCCCACCAAAAGGGGCACAATTACAAAAACTTAATCAATTGCTACTACCCATTCAATTATATGCATATGAAATACCCAAATTACGGAAAATCGACCAACAAATCCAACAATTTCATCATAAACGCTAATTTTGCTAAATTAAATCCATATGAAATACACAAATTACGGAAAGTCGTCCAAAAATTCCATCAATTTCATCATAACCCATAATTTCATCATAATCGCTACTTATATGCAACAAAACAACACAAAAATACCAAAAATCCATCAATTTAATCAAAAACCCTACTTTTACTAAATAACGGAAAACCTGCCCAAATTAAACATTAAAGGATGTATTTAGCCAAATTGAAGAACAATTACCGGAAAATGGTTGCAAAATGGTGGTAATTCGCCGGATTTTGCTCGGATTCGTCGGAAATCGCCTGCCTCGCCTGCTTCGCCTCTTTCGTCGCGTTTCTGCCTGATTCTGCCTTCTGCCCGTTTTAAAACTCAACTAACGACGCATAAGTATTATGCGTCGCTAACTAAAGACGCATAAGAGTTATGCGTCGCTATTAAACGACGCATAAGTATTATGCGTCTCTAATAAACGACGCATAAGTGTTATGCGTCTCTAATAAACGACGCACAATGGTTATGCGTCATTAACTAACGACGCACAATGATTATGCGTCGTTTAATAGCGACGCATAAGGATTATGCGTCTTTTTGTTAGTGACGCATAAGAGTTATGCGTCACTCCCTGAAGCGGAATACGACTAATGCTCTTCATTAAAATGGAATTCCATTAAAATCCTTTACCAAAAAAAGAATTGATCCTACATTATACTCCCTCCGTCCCCGATTAATTGTCACTTTTTTTTCATTTCGGTCTGTGCCTCAATAATTGTCACACTTCATTTTTACCATAAATGGTAAGTAGGTCTCACATTCCACTAACTCACTTCACTCGCATTTTATTATAAAACCAATATAAAAAAGTAAGTCTCACATTCCACTAACTTTTTCAACCAACTTTTCTTTACATTTCTTAAAACTCGTACCCGGTCAAAGAGTGACAATTAATCGGGAACGGAGGGAGTATTCATTTAGAACAATCATGTACATAAAATACAACCAACATAGTTACAACCAAATTCGAACTCACAATGCCATATATAATACACATTAAATCCTAAATCGCTTTGTTCTAAATACATGCAGCATTCTTATTCATTAATTCTATACGAATATAAGTCGATATATATGTTTGACTGAGATGTCTTTCGCTTTTTATTTAAGACGACATAGGAGGAATACTTTATTCGTTTCTAAAGAAGTTGTCAGGATCAACTTTGGTCTTCACACAAACCAATCTCCGAAAATTATTGTTAAAATATCGAAGCCACCAAACACTAGCTTGTCTCATCCTCGATATTATTCCTCCCAATATCGAGATCTCTGTAGTTGATGTAGGCTGCCCTAGGAGACTTTGTCACATAACTCTCCATGTAATCGTACAATCTCCTTAACCAATCAAGGTGGGCCTCTGATTGGTTAAGATTAGCCCATCCCACAATATATTCTATCATGAAAATGTTGCCCTCCGATGCGGAAACGGAGTTTCCGCCCTCGGAGAAAGCATTGAACGCCCCACCATAGGGGCTAAACTGCAGCTCCGAACCGTCTTCTTCGATAAGGAATCTCCATATCCCTCTCAGTCCTTCTAACGGAAACTGAGTGCTGACGTAATCCGACTTCCCTTTGAAATATGTGGAGCCACGTGGAACTCTGTCTAGCAAAACATCAAGGGGTTGATCCCGGAGCTTGAGAAAAAAAGAGCTCCGAGTCAATCCAGCTCATCTCAAGACAGTCTTGTTCCTTAAGTCCGAGCTCGGGAAATTCCCTATGCATTATCTGCAGAAGATCCCGAGCCCGGCCTAGAAACAAGGAGGTGAAGGAAGCCGCGACCGTTCTAGCTCCGTCGCATTTTCCTCCAAGCGTCTGGTGACGTTGAAAACCGTCACAATCTCTGGGACGGTTACCAACGCCACCTTAAATTCGAGAACAATCCCGAAGCTGGTACCTCCGCCGCCTTTGATAGCCCAAAACAGATCCTCGCCCATGTTTCTCCGGTCAACGATCTCGCCGTCGGCGTTGGCTATTCTTGCGTCGACGATGTGGTCGGCGGCGAGGGAGTATTTCCTGGACATCATGCCGTACCCGCCGCCGACGCCGACGGTGGGGCAGACGCCCGCCGGGAAGGCGAGAGTCCGGCTGCGGAGGGCGAGCGACCGAGCGTGTGGTAGAGCTGGCCGATGGTGGCGCCGGTTTGGACCCACGCGGTTTTCCGTCGCCGGAGATGGTGACTGTGCGGAAGTTTCGCATGTCGACGACGACGAAGGGGGTTTGGGAAGTGTAGGAGAGGCCTTCGAAGTCATGGCCGCCGCTTTTGGCTCTGATGGGAAGGTTGAGCTTCTTGGAGCAGTGAATGGCTGCTTGGATTTCGGACTCTTGGCGCGGCGTGATGATGAGCTCCGGCATCTCCGGCGCGGTGGCGGCGGGGCGGTGATTTTGCGCTAGTAAGAGGGAAGCGTATGTGGCGTTTTGAGGGGTGTAGATTATGTCGGTGGCGGAGTTTGAGAGTTGGAATTGATCGGTTAGGCATTCGAGGAAATCGTCGTAGTTTTGATTGGGTGAAGATGAAGAAGAAGTGGCGATGAGTAGAATGTTTGCTAGTAATGAAAGGAGTGTAATGAGACGAGGAGACTCCATTTCTTAAATTGCTATATAGTACTCCCTCCGTCCTCAATTAGGAGTCACTATTTGACCAGACACGGGTTTTAAGGAAGTGTTTGAATGTGTGGTGTAATAAATGGAGTTAGGTAGTGGAATGTGGGACATCTTTGACTTTTAGGGTATTTTTTATGCCCAAATATAGTAAGTAGGAAGAGTGACTCTTAATCGGGGACGGACCGAAATAGAAAAGAGTGACTCTTAATCGGGGACGAAGGGACGAAGGGAGTATGTTGCTAACGGTGGTTGAAATCTTTCTTTATATAGAAGGATTTTATGCGCGAGCGATTATTCTTGTTGAAAATAGGAGATGAATCATACTCCATTTGGATACAGGATAAGAAAATTGGAGTTCTGCAAAGAAAAGTACTCCTATTTCAAGAAGATTAACGTGTTTTTTTCTTTCATAGAAAAATCTACAGCTGAAGAAGTTTGCATGCATGATAAGTCTTGAATTATATACGACTATTGAAAATTAGGTTATTTGATTGATAGGAAAAATACATGCATGTGTGTAAATATATAAATAAAGGATTCGAATTCAATAGATTACGGTGTTATGAACATATGTGTTGGATAATGTTACATCTCTTCTTTAATTATGTAACACATTAAAGTTAATTATATGTTTTTACCTAATAATTATCTCGAAACTTACAAAATGTTTTTATCAAGAAACTTTTATAAGTAATATCTTTATCACATAAAAACAATGTAATTTATCATTTTCCCTTCGTCAATATATCAATTTACTAAGAAATATAATTCCAACAAAAAGCAAAACAAAATACTACTTCATCCATACTGAAAAAGTACTCCCTTCGTCCCACAACAAGAACCACACTTTGCTATTTCGGTCCGTCCTATAATAAGAGTCACATTTTACTTTTACTATAAATGGTAATTAGGTCTCACACTCCACTAACTCAGTTCATTCACATTTTATTATAAAATCAAAATAAAAAAGTGAGCTCTATATTTCACTAACATATATATTACCCCTACACATCATTTTATTTATAACTTATATTATTGTACTACACTACTAACTATATGGAGCACACTCTCCACTAACACTACTTACACTATTTTTTATCTCTCTTTCTTACTTTACCAATTATATATTAAAATTCATTTTAAATAAAATATTCGTACTTTTGATAAACATAAGAAGTACTACTATTTCCAAGAGTATCATTATTCGGGTGTGTGAATATTTCCGTGTGACAAGTTTAAACTCTCAAAAATAATGTTGGTCTTAAAAGAAAAATATTGCTGTGTCTCAAATCCATCTCTACCAACTCAAGCCTAAAAAGTTAAAAATAATTGAAAAGAAATTAATTACTAGGTCCAAACTTATTTCTGGGCCCTCTATTCTTATTCTTACTTTACAGCCCAATTAAGTATTTATTCATACAGCTTAGTACTACTATTTCATTTGGTCCAACTAATCCCCATTTCATGCCACCTAAAAACGTCATTAATTTATTTTCATTGATCAACGACATTCATATTATTCGTTTGACACCTCGTCCAAGTGACAGTTATATTTTGGACACAATGTTAGAGAAAATTAGCTACTAATACAGTTCTCAACATTCACAATGAATGAAGATGTGCGTGTATGAATCGTGTCTACACAACAAACTCCTAGTGAATTTTCCAATTATATTTTAAAGATATCAATAAAAAAAGGTTTGATTTAATTTTTTTTTATTATAATTAACACATTAATTCCAATTTGATTTGGGAATAATATCCAATAATAAATCATCTTTCCCATAAATAGATTTGTAAATAGCAAATACTTAAAAAATCCAATAATATCCTACATTGTCTACAATCAAAAATTTCTTTATCCATATTGATTCTTCATAAAAATTAGTCATTTTCATTTTTAGTAATACAACCCACCACTGACTCTTCATTCCTTTTTTTCTCTTCCTTCTAGTATTAATCAACCTTCACCAAACAATATTCTGATCCTTTTTTTCTCTCTTGTATTATTAATTTTATAACGTAGTCTATTATTAAAATTATGGACAATAGATTGGAGTGAGTACATATTTTTGCTATTTTTTATCACTATGCAATATGTCGTAGATTTTTCAATAATTTAGCAGACAATTTGGATCTCAGTCTCGCTTATGAGTTGGTGATTTAATCCTATTTGAGCCCTATAACAATGATTTTATCTGTTATTTAATGACATAAAACAACAAGACTACGTTCTGAATTATACTCTATTTTGGAGCCGTTGGATTAATCCCAATGATGACTAATTGAAAGATTAGTGGTGGATTAATATTAAGCAGCGCAATGAATGATTAATCGCAGTCAGCGGGTCCGAAATTGATTCTGACAAACAAATATTTGCTGGAGTCCAGTCTAGCACAATTTATAATTTTTTTTTTAAAAAAAACTATAATTAGGAATCTTAACTAACGGCTCTAACGTGGGATGACACCAAAGAAATGACCGTTGTGGGCCCCTCCCATTTCTCCTTTCAAACAAAAATATAAATAACCGTTGCCTCCACTCCTCATTTCTCATCACCTCTCCTAACACAAATCTCAACAACAAAGTGAGTAATTCTTGAATCATTCTGCTATCTCAGTTTCGATTTCTCAAATTTCGTTAACGAAGTCAAGTTTTTTCATCAATTTACTAACTGAATTGCGCTTTTTTGTGTCTAGCTTTTGAAGGAAGCCAATCGATTAATCAGAGACGATGACGGTTGAGGTTGAATGTAGAGCGGAGCCGGTGGCCGTGGAGGATGTAAAGAAGGCGGCGGCGGCGGAGGAAGTGAAGTGCGAGAAGGAAGAATTGAAGCCTAAGATTGTGGAGAAAAGCTCTTCCTACAGAGAAGAGAGCAATTTCCTCTCCGATCTCAAAGATCACGAGAAGAAGGCTTTAAACGAGCTCAAAACCAAGCTCGAAGCAGCCATCCTCGAAAACTCCATTTTCACCAAGAAAGAATCCCCCAAAAAGGAGACTGCTGCTACGGCGGCGCCGGATGAGGAGAAACCCTCAGAAGAAACATGTGAAAAGAAAGAGGAATCAGAAGTCTGCGAGGCAGAAACAGAGAAGCCCGCGCCCGAGCCCGTGGAGAAATGCGAGGAGCCCGAAGCGGAAGACATCTCGATTTGGGGAATTCCCCTTTTGCCGAGCAAGGGCAACGAGAGCACAAACGTGGTGCTCTTGAAATTCCTCCGAGCTCGCGAATTTAAAGTGAACGAGGCCTTCGAGATGCTGAAGAAGACTCTCCAGTGGCGGAAGGATTTCAGAGCCGACGCTCTTCTGGAGGAGGAGTTTGAGCCCGAGCTGGGCGGCGCGGCCTACATGAGCGGCGTGGACGGCGAGGGGCACCCCATCTGCTACAACATCTTCGGGGTGGTGGACGAGAAGACGGTGGCGACGGAGGAGAAGAGGGAGCGTTTCTTGAGGTGGAGAGTGCAGCTGATGGAGAAGGGTGTGCAGAAGCTGGACTTCAAGGCTGGTGGGGTCAGCTCTCTGCTGCAGATTAATGATCTCAAAAACTCTCCCGGAGCTTCCAAGAAGGAGGTCCGCGCCGCCGTGGATAAGACCGTGGCGGTTCTTCAGGATAATTACCCTGAATTTGTTGCTAAAAATGTGAGCTTTTTTTCCTTTTTTGAGATATTGGTTTTGAGAATGGTGGTGTTATGTTGTGTTATGCTGATTGTTGGATTTGGTTTTTTGTTTTGCAGATATTCATCAATGTTCCGTTTTGGTATTATGCTTTTCATTCATTGATGTCTCCTTTCTTGACGCAAAGAACCAGGAGCAAATTGGTCTTTGCTCGGCCTTCTAAGGTCACTGAAACTCTGCTCAAGTGAGTCATTTTACCTCTCTCTCTCTCTCATATCTAAAAATGGATTCTTTATTATCACTCTCTCATATATATGGCTTCTTGATTTAGGTACATTCCGATCCAAGAAATTCCAATTCAGTATGGAGGGATGAAGAGGGAGAATGACTTTGAGTTCTCCAATGCTGATGGTGAGGCTACAGAAGTTGTGATCAAGGCTGGAGCCACTGAAACCATTGAAATCCCAACTCCAGAGGTGATGCAAGATTGAATTTGTATTCAATTTTTTTGGGTGGTGGAATTGGATGGTGAATAATTAAAGGGTTTGTTGTGATTTGCAGGCTGGGACTACATTTATCTGGGATGTGACAGTTCTTGGATGGGAGGTGAGCTACACAGAGGAGTTTGTGCCAGCAGATGAGAATTCATACACTATGATTGTGCACAAGTGTAAGAAGATGGGGACCAATGAGGAAGCGGTTCGTAATACGTTCAAGAACAACGAGGCGGGGAAGATCGCCATAACTGTGCACAATTCATCTGGGAAGAAGAAGAAGTTGTTCTACAGATACAAGATCAAGAAGGCTTGCTTTTGATTCATGCTGGTTGAGACATGGATTTTGATTCTTGAGGATTTTTTTTAACTTAAAGATGGATGTTGATTCTTTATTTGATTGATTTGTTTGTAATTTCGTGGTGGGAAATTATTTTTCTTTGTGTTAATCCATCAATCACTATTTGGATTTTGATTCATTCTGTGTTGCTTTTTTTTGCTTCTTGAATAAAAATTATTTATTGTTCACTTATTAATTTAGTAAGCCAGCAAGATTTTGGCATAACTTCTTGAAATAATTAGATCTCAAAAATTAGTAAGACAGCAAGGTTTTTCCATAACTTCTTGATAGTATACAAATTTTATCAAGTGCTTTAATATTAATTAATTTAAACAAAAAATTTGGAATTCAACTTAAAAAATTCAAACAAAAATTGTAATTTAAATAATGCAATTGTGCAACTTAAAAGTGCTGTACTTAAATTAATTGAACTTAATAGAAAACTCGAAAACATGGAATATAAAAGTTCAAATAATATACAGCCTTGATTCAGCCAATAATGATATTTGTATTCAGCCAATAATGGAGCTGATGGGGATGCCAAAAGGTTGGGATGAAGCTGACTTGAAATTGCCAGGAAAAAGTGGATTTGCTGATGGAGAAGTTTGCTTGGATGAGAAAGCAACTTCAGTGATGCCACAAAAACTGGAGAATGTGGATGTTCAAAAGAAGTTTCGTTCTTATCTAATGCGGTTTTCTGTTACAGATTATCACTGAGTTAAGGAGCAGGGCCTCAATGCAGAGTTGTATTATAAGAACAAAGAAATGGGGGAAACGTATAACATTGTACCAACAAGTGCCATAAGGTTTTACTATCTGGTTTACTACTATTTCTTAATTTCTCTCGCTCGAGGCTATAATTTTTGGCTTGTTGGTCATTGTCAAACAGTGGCGAGGGCATCCCGGATTTATTGTTACTGCTGGTCAAATGGGCTCAAAAGACAATGGTTAAAAGGCTTACATATAGAGAGAAAGTGCAGGTTTGTTCCCTTACATACTACTACTGCTTTAGAATGAGAATGATACTCCAATGGGAATTCTCACCATTTACCCTCAAACTTTGCCAGTGTACTGTTTTGGATGTTAAGGTGGTTGAAGGACATGGGACCACCATTGATGTGGTATTAGTAAATGGTGTGCTTCATGAAGGAGATAAAATAGTTGTTGGTAGCATGCAGGTATGCATTCCCTGTTTCATTTCTATTTTTTGGAGAAGTTACTCTCAAGCATTCTACTGGCCTTTTCGGTGCAGGGAGCAATTGAAACATCAATTAGAGCATTGCTAACACCCCACCCCATTAGGGAGATCAGAGACAAGGTGAAACTTCATACTCTATTATTGCTAAGCTACCTATTTCTGCATGCAAGTATTCCTAGAATTTGTTGGATTACGATTGTAAGAGTTGCCATCTTGTTATAGATTTGTGTTGGGATCAAAGCATACGTCTGGAAGTGATAAATTTACAGATTGAATTTAACATTCCCATTATTTCATTACAGGGAAAGTATTTGCATCACAAAGAAATCAAGGCTGCTCAGTGTATCAAGATTGCTGCACAACAGGTAACCGTGATGTGATTGATTTGTTTCTTCTGTTGTGCTAGTTGCATTGGCTAATACTTCTCCCCCTTTCTTTCTCCAGAGACTTGAGCATGCTAGTGCAGGAGCTAGTCTGTATGTTGTGGGGCCTAATGATGATATAGAGAGCATCAAAAAATCTGCTATGGAGTATGTAAATTCTCTAAGGAGGAGGATATCAAAAAGTGGTAAAGGGGTTTTTCTTCAGGCATCTACACTTGGGTCTTTAGAAGCATTGCTGGACTTTTTGGAGACTCCGGCAGTTAACATACCCGTCGGTGCTATAAGTATTGGTCCAGTACACATGAAGGATGTGAAGAAGGTGATTGCCATGCGTGATAAGGAAAATGAATATGGGACTATACTAGCTTTTGATGTTAAAGTAACACCAAAGGCTCAGGAACTTGCTGAGAAACATAGCTGACATTATATACCACCTTTTCGATCAATTCAAGGCTTACATAGACAATCTTAAGGAGGAAAAGAAGAGGGAAGCTGCGGAGGAAGCAGTTTTCCCTTGTGTCCTCAAGATTGCGCGGGACTGTGTTATCAACAAGACCTACCCAATTTTATTAGGGGTTCATGTCGTTGACGGCACTATAAAGGTAATGCTCCAAGTAAACTTTGCCTATTAATACACAGTATTTGGGTCTAGAGAACTTCTGGCTGTTTGATATGTGTTAAATGCTTTATACTTAACCAGTTCCCTGGTAGTTTCCTCTATCTGAAATGACATTGAAGTTGGAGAAGCTTTCAAGTAAAGAAAGAAAGGGAGTAACTGCCTTTCAATTTTCTGCTTGCTGTTAAATTCTTAAATATTGAGTTTCTATCTGAAATAAAACTAGGGATTCAAATCACTTCAAAAGGAATGGAGTAGTTAGATGGTCTCATATTTCTAGACATCTTAGTTTATACACTTTTTTCTACACTACAATCTATCTCTTATAATGTCTGCATTCTTCCATCATGCAGATTGGAACACCTATATGTTTCCCCAAAAGAGAATATGTCGAAATTGGTCGGGTAGCATCTATTGAAAATAATCACAAGCCTCTTGATTGTGCTAAGAAAGGTCACAGAGAATGTTTGGGAGATATTTTAAGATGGAGGACGAGCTTGTAAGCAAGATCTCTAGAAAATCAGTTGAGGCACTCCGAGGAAATACAAGATTTTAAAGCACGTAAACCTAAGACCTAAGCGAACTGATCAACATGAATGAACGACATAACTAAATGAAAAACTACACATTCCAACTTATTCATAGTATAAATATTTTATCACGTGAATCAGAGAGACACTTTTGCTAACTTTAATAATAACCATCATTCCAACTTAATAATTAATTTGAACAAAAATTTTGGAATTCAACTTAAAATTCCAATATTTTTATGGCCGGTGGTGGTAGTACCCAATCATCTTGAACTTTATTTGTTGTACTTTCAAATAATTCATTTGTTGTGCAACTTAGGAGTGCTGTACTTAAATTAATTGAACTTCATAGAAAACATGGAAAATACAAGTTTAAATAAATATACAGCCTTGATTCAGCCAATAATGATATTTGTATTTACAGAAATCAATGATGTCAATCCCAGGCCTACGACTACGAGACACAAAATTGGCTAGCTAACCTGGACAAACATACAGAGAGAGAGAGAGAGACGATGGCCAGCCTCGAACCATAACTTTAATTTAACAAACTTCGAGCTTCTAGCAGACCACGAACCTCAAGCCTTACGGACCACGCTTGTGCTTAGAAAGCAAGCCCGTCACATCAATGTCCGAGTACTCACCAGTGACCCTGATAGGATGTCGTCAAACCATCAGCTATACATAATCACAATAGACGATTTTCGCCATTCAGCTAGTCGCGATAAGCCAGTCATAGAGGAGGTTGTAGTTGTACCTATTATATGACAGATATGCATCGCCAATTGTTCCTATAACTTTATTACGTACTTTCCGCACACAAACCTGAAATCGTAAACATTTGTTAAAGAATTGGCAACAAATATATGACAGTGTCAAGAGCTGTGATAACATCATAATTGTGCAGACCTGAACTAAGTCCATAGGGCCAGCATCCGGGTCCCTGTTACGATGGATAACAATCCCGTTGTCACATTTGTTTATGAAGTGTGCGCTCCCACTGATGTCGTACATATTCGGAGGGCCTCCAATCCAATTATGCAACTAGCACATTAAGCTAAGAGGTTATTACAAGAAAAATACCAGAACCAAGTTTTGTCGTCTCGATGAGGTTTTGCAAGTTCTAACCTGTCTTGGATGAGCAACAAACCAAACATGACATGAATGATGCTGAGCGAACCGCTTCACTTTGGTCAGCATCTGACTCACATATTCAGTCTCGGTCCTGTTCCATATCATGATGGATTAGAAAATATGCATCGGAAATTACATCAACATCCCTTTTTCATCATTTCAGCAGTTTTTCACTATCCTACTTATTACAAATTTTTCGTCCGTAGAGGCTCTCATTGTCTTGTCGAATAAAATACGGTTTAAAACGGTAGATTATTTATTTGCTGCAATTCAATAGATTTATTACAGTAACATACAACTGGTACAAGGACGAATTCTGATGTGAAAACAAGATGACTTACTGATTAGGAGGGCGTTGATGATCCAGTTCATTGTATGGATCAATTACGAGCCCATTAACCCCATGGCGCAGAACTGCTATTCTTGCAAGTTCAAGAACCCAATTTATACTTGGAAGGCAATCGTTCTCACACCTGTTTTATCACCCATAAAATAAAAGCTATGATCAGACCTTCCACTCCAGAAAATGAAAATATAGGCATGAAAAACTTTACCAAGAAACTACATTTCCATGACATGTTTCGCTTGTTACACAAATAACAACTTTATTCTATCCTCTTCATCTCTTTCCCACTCCATTTCCTCGCAAATAACTAATTCAGCCAATAGTTCTGACCCAAATGAAGCTAATACTAAGGAAATATCTGACTAATTAGTTGATTGATTTCCTGGTGTTTTTCCCAATTATGTGCATGCAAAAAAAAAAGAATCAGCATACAGAAGTTGCATTTCCTCAAGAATGTTCCTATGTAATGATAATATGATATGCATCTACGTGTTTACACATGCATATGACCTAACAAAGTAACCTTATTAGAGAAAATGAATTGCTGAGCCATTTTTTTCCTTGCTCCAGTTCCTCGGTGCTAATCCTCTCAACACGTTCCCCATACCTGTTTATCAGAAAAAACCAGAAACAAGAGAAAAACAGACAGGGGGCAAATGAGAATACACAATAAAGAAACTGAAAAAGTTGTTGCATGCTGATGTAATATGGTATAATATGTATTCTGCACAAAACAAACGAAAAAACAGTGTAAAGTGTACAAAGACAGGAAAGGAGGGATTGAGTTTTCCAGTTTATATGAAAGATAGAAAAGTTAGGACAGCTCATTCACATACCTAACATCGAAGAAAGGCTTTTTTATATGTTTCTCCAAAAGTTTTCTTCCATGCTCTCTAACCTAGAAATCCATGGAATCACGAATGAGATAGAGATTAAGGTTACATGTATGAATCTACAAAAGAAAAAGGTAGAGCTCCTCCCTCTCTCTTGTGTGCATGTGTATCTCTGTGTCTACATTTGTTAAGAAATAATACTTGCCTTTAAATTATAAAACATTACAACAACCAAAAAATTCATATGAGGAGAATGATACTTATAACTTGACAGCAACCAAAAAACATCATGTAATAGGTTACCCTATTTTCCATCGAACAAAGTGCGAATTTCCAGCCTACACTATGATTGAGATTGACTAATAGAGCGTCAATCCATTCACTCTTGCCTGAATTTGGAACTCCCGTGACAATTGTCAATTCCCCAGGTACAACCTGTCTCAAAGAAGGCATTTAGAAAATAAACAGAAACAGACAAGGTGGTAGACAAACATAAACTGCCTTGTAATTTGTAAACTCAATAAGCATTCAATTGTCATACTTACATTGTACAATTCATTGAGGGCCCTCCATCCTGTTGAAACACCAAGCTCAAAACCAAGAGACTGATAATAATAGTCATTGATCTCATCAAAGTAATCTCTAAAATTAAACAACCCTCTTATTGGATAAAGCTCCGCATTTTCAATAACTTCCTTCAGTGCATCAGGGCCCATATACATAAGCACCTATATTTACAAAAGAAGAAATTAACAAGGAAACCCAAAATGCAACCATGTCATCATTCATAACAAGATATTTCAGAATGAACCAAAAATAATACTTGCTTGCAGAATTATTTTTATGTGCCTTAAGCTAAGCTTCAATTATAATGCATAATTAGCATCAAATAACCCCTTCGGAACACGGTTTTAAGACCATAAAGTTATGTCCCATTATTGCATATATGCTGGAGATGGGATCTATATCCAGTAAAACGAGTTAAACAACAAAGCAGTTACTAAACTTGCAGGACTTTAAAGAGTTTATAATCTACGGATCCAGAAATCTTCAGCTTTGAATATAGATGAGTAATATAACAGAGCTGGATTTTGTAAGTACAAAGCAGTAATTCTAACCTCATTTGCATCTTTAAAATATTCAGTATCATTCTTTTTTGGCCACTTGATTCTCCAGCACCTGATTCACCAAACAAACCATGATTTCATTTGCTTTTCAGAAGAGACCATAAGCATGATAACACATACAAGGGATTAACTATGAAATACCTTTCTCTTCCAAGGCGTCGTGCAAGTTCTTCGGCCAAGGCTTGACCAGGAGGATCAGCATCAGTTGCAAGAATTATGCGAGATGCCTTGAAATCAGAACAATGGTGTTATATTCTGCCACTTCACACTTGCATGCATAATTAAGAAAAATAACAAAATGGTGAGGTAATGAACCTTTTCAGTATATGCCTTGCAATTCCATAGATACTGATACTTCGTGTCCTAGCTTCAAAGAACACATACAGAGAGATTAGGAAAGGTCAAACAAAAAATTTATTAAGACACTTAAACACATAATAATGCATTTACGTCCACTGCCATTGATCTAAACTTATTACATAGGGTATGGCACCTGAGGAACAATGTAACTATCTGGAGCAGTGCGTACATTTGAAAAGGTGCAACTCAAAGATGGTACAAGAACAGAGAGGTTGTCTTACACATTAAACCTAGCAACAAATTGACCCCCTTGTATGCAGCACAGAATTTGATGCAACGGGCATAAGACAAGAGAGCTCATGCAGAAAGTTCCAAAATGAAGTTGAAAACCAAAATAGTACACTAACCATTTGGACAGAAAGGATTCCAACCCATGACTCAATGTCAATATATCTTCTTTTTTTTCTGGGGGTGGGGGGTTGAAAAATAAGATAGAAAAGAGTACCTTTTCTTCTGCAGGCACTTCCTTTGCCGATACTTTTGGAGGCGCACCATCAGGAACACTCACACAATTCTTGAAGCCTGCTTCTTCCATAGCAAGCTTGTCCATTTCACCCTCAACCTTATATAAGATCACAAAAACATTAGTTCTCGCCAGTTACTCTTAACTGAATATACCCAGTAGAAGAATGTTAATTACAATTATGACGTCGCTTGCTTCCTTTATATCATCTAGTCCATAAAATACTTTTTCAGTATTTGCTTCCTGCATTAACAGTAGAACATTATGAGACAAGTCAGATGACACAGTTGAAATGTAAAATTACAGAACGGTAAATCAAGAAAATGCAATGATGGGCCCCACATTTTGTTTCAGAAGATCAATGAGGAATAAATAAAATGGTCATAAACCAATAACACATTTAGATACCTGCCAAAACTTTTTGTTAATATCACGATACTTGCAGCTTACAAGCTCTCCATTTCTTTGGTAAGTGAAAGCAATAGCAATCTACCCAAAATAATCACCAAAAGTTAGTCAAGAAATTCCAACATAACAAGTTTACAGCAAAATAACAATACGATTAAAAAGACTTAGATGCAAATAGTCCTCATGAAGGCCCAATAAGACAATCATGTCATGGGCAAAATTCTTCAAACTTTGGAGCCAGGTTATAACATAGTCTTAATTACTCTTGATGACTGAACAGTATTGTATGTAATCAAGATGAATTCTTGATCATGTTTTGCCATATAAAATTGCAGCATTCTCAAATACAAGTACAAATCATGCACCTGATCTCCTGTCCTTTTCTGCATAACAGCATTTCTCCGCAGGGTTTCTCCAGAGATCATGCGTTCAGCAAAATATGCTAGTAGCTGGAAGAAAATTCAACCCACATAATGAATCAGTTTTTTAAGAAGCTAGTACTTCTATTGTACAATAGACCAAAATAAATGGTACAACAGAGAAAATTATACACCCAAGAGGAGAGTAATTGGACACAACTAATCGACAATCACCTATAATAGCAGCCTATAAAGTAACTAAGAAGCCTATAAATTTCCTTGCAGACCGACAGATCATTTTACTTGACATCAGTCAGAGAGTACTTGAAAAAGATTCCAGGCTCATGAGTAAAAGTATAGTCAACAACAGGTAATTTCTCAAGCTCATGGGACAGGAGAGTACGAAGATCGTAATGATAGTAACAATAATTACCTCACTACACAAAGGTTCCAGTCCTAAACTCTCCTCTGTGATTGTTCTTATTGGTTGCTTTGTTTTGGTTCTATTCATTGTTGAATAAGTTGAGTTTACACCAGCAAAGGCCTAAAAGCACAAGAGCAGGAGCAAGAGCAAATGAGAAAGAATCAGTAGATGTGCTTAGCTTAGGTTAGCTTAATTCAAAAGCTTACACGGGTAGCACCCTTCCACCCACATTTAGCACGAAAGCAGGTCCACACTGCTGCACCACTATGACATACAGGAATATATCAGACAGCTATTGAAAGTAAAACAAGAAGACCATATTATATAGGTCGAATACTGGAATTACCCATCTTCATCGACATGAAGCGAAAGGCTTTTCTCCTTCGATTCTCCGCCTTTACACTACAAAATGCAGCAAATCAATAAAAAGGAAATGCAAGTATGCAACTGATGATAAGAATGATATCAACATTAGCTCATCTAACTTCCATGGCATCTCTATAGTTTTTCTTTATAGAATGTCAAACTAAAATTACAAATATTTCTCTTAGACATGTAAAATCCTACAGAATTTTCCAGTAAGCCTGAAAAAATCACATACACTTGGACAAACTAAACCATTGTATTGGCCCGGCATGCATGAACTGCCATCAATTCCAATTTCCTGCAACTTCTGCTTCAATATCATCAGCTTCTTATCATCAACGAATTGCTTCTCCAGAGACTCAACATCAGAAACTACACAATCAAATCAAAGTACATGGCAATTCTATGTTAGCCATTCACAGACACTTCCAATTTATTCGATTAACCAATAAAACGAAGGAGGTTAACAAAAAAGCGAGATTTTATCAATAAAAGAAATCCAATTAGTAAACCGGAGAAATAATCAATAAAAGCAATCCATTCAGAAAACAAAACAAACTCGAAATATTGGCAGAAAAAATCAAATAAAAAAAATAAAATAACAAACACTCACTAGGTCTCGGAATAGGCAAGGCGGCATAGGGCGTAAAACTGTAGCCATTAGCCCTCTGACAACTCAGCTGCAATTGCTTCGGAGAGGCAAAAAGCCTTGAGCATTTCCGAGTGTACGAGTCAAAAATAAATGTTCTCAGAGAAGAAGAAGAAGAAGAAGAAGAAGAAGAAGAAGAAGAAGAATCATGGAGCGAGTGTAAGCAGGCGTAAGTAGCTGGAGCAGCCGGCGATTTCAGAAGCAGAAAATTCTTCGAACCCATAACGATAATTCTACCACTCTTCGAAGACGGACTCAGCAAAAGTTTACGAGGCGGTGTGAAAAGCATAGTTTCACGAGAGAGAGTTGTTGTTAGCAAGAAAGAGAAGTGAGGTTTCAGCTGCCATGGAAGGCGGGAGTGAAGCAGGAAGGGTTTAAGGAGCACACGCCATTTTCCGATTATTTTCTGATAAAATAAATATATACTAGTAATAAATTTAAAAATCGTGTTTATCCTTATTATAAAGTAGAAATTAAAAGGGCATGGCCCAATTTAATTATTGTTTTCAATAGCCAACTTAGATTAATAGTACTATGCGATAAATATTGTATGGTAAATGAAATAGGCCTGGCCCAATTTGATTGATATCTTCAACGGCCCATTTAGATAAATTATTATGGGATAATTGTTTTTTGGTGTTACTTATTGCTTTTTGTACCGTTAGGTTTATTATATCTGGAAACTAGGATTCTCTATCCTATCAAGTCAAGGGGATTTCTCCGCGTTTCATGCTAGGCAGAACGTACACGACAAGAATTTCGCTACCTTAGGACTGTTATAATTATGACCGTAGTTTAGCGGTCGGCTCTCTTGTCATCAACAGGTCACCAACTGTCTTGATCTTCCGGCATTGGCAAAGAGTAAACTCTCATGCATACATTTTAAATAAAAATAGTACTCCTTGTACATGTGTTTCTAGAAAATATATAGAGACCCTCTCTACCGAAGTTGACAAAATAGCCTCGTAACTTAAGGCAAAATCGCAGCGACAGAGCACGGGCAGTAAGGCTGTTGCTGCATCAGTTCCGGTAAGTTGCCAATGTAGTCAAATTGAATTACCAATTGAATATTTTTAGAACAAATCATCCTCAAACAATCAAAATCTAGATCCCCTTATAAATAATCAAAATCTAGCTTGCACAAGTTCGTCAAACAGCTACACCTGATTACTCTAAATTAAGCATCTAATATAACTCTGCTTTGTCAATTGCAGCTCTTAGAGCATCTGCACCAAGACTCTTTAGAACCTGCATAACAAGATAACATAATTTGAGGACTTTTTATACCGAAGAAAGAGGTCGATCATTACTAAAAACGGGACTCTGGAAACGAAAGATCGTGTAAAACACTAGTGATCAAACCTCGTTTGCATCTTTGAACGAGCTGCTCTCATCTTTCCTCTGCCAATGCACACGCCAGCATCTAATGGCAGGCAAAAGAAATGTAGAAATCAGCGAAAAAGATCCTTTTTTAATGTTTTTTAAACGTGACACGATGCAAGGAAAAACAACGTTTGATGAGGCAAGATCATGCCCTAATATAACCTTTCTTTCCCAAGACGACGAGCAAGCTCTTCAGCTAAGGCTTGGCCAGGTGCATCGCCATCAGTTGCCAGGATTATACGAGACGCCTGAAAGAAAGATCAAGAAATGCAAGAATCTCATGTTCATGCAGATTTTTAAGTATGGTATTATTGTTACTCTCGTTGTTTTAGAATATCTCAAACCTTTTCGAAATAGTCTATGCAGTTCCACAAGTATTGAAAGGCAGTGTCCTGATGTAACGAAAACACAACGATACAAGTGAATTTACTATAAAGGCAACCGTAAAGAAGAATAATTTCAACATTGATCATAAGTTAGTAACCTTTTCTTTTGATGGTATTCGATTGACTGAAACTGTCTGTGGTGCACCGCCAGGGACACTGACACAGTTGCAATAACCAGCTTCTTCGATTGATAGCTTGTCTATTTCGCCTTCAACCTGTAAACAGAAAGGAGGAGGTCAGAGTAGTGAAAACAAGGAGATAACTATAGAGAACTTTAAGTAATCAAGTGCATACAATAATGATCTCATCTGCGTCCACAATGTCATCGATCCCATATAACATCTTCTCCGTATTTCTCCCCTGAAAATTCATGGCAAATATCAAAAAGTATTAAAACTAACAATTTACCATTCATGCGCGAAAGTAAGAAGTCAGCGCATTGCACTTAAACGAGAGTACCTGCCAGAACCTTTTATCAAGTGTCCGGTATTTGCAGCCAACATGCTGTCCATTTCGTCTGTAAGGAAAAGCAATGATTTTCTGCATTGAAGAGAACAAACTTATATTCCTTAACACATTGAATTGCCTCGATAAAAATGCAAAGAGATTGTTATCGACATCGTCAAACAAGACTAAGAATCTCCATCACCAAGATAGTTGAAATCGAGACCAAGAAGTTTATAAGTTTCACTCGATTTAGTAATATACGATGGAATGAGTTAGTAGTAAAAGTGGTTTCTTACCTTTCCACCAACAACTTGCATGACATTATTCCTCTGCAGTGTTTCCTTTGATATCATTCTTTCAGCAAAGTATCCAAGCAACTGCACCATACCAAAAGGAAACGTATCATCAACAATCGTCCAAGTGTTAATTAAAGTTACAAAGAGCCTAATCTCCACATTTTTCAGATAGCAAAGCTGTGCAGCAAAAAATGACTGTCATACCTCATTATCCAAAGGCTCAAGCCTCAGATTTTCCCGGCTGACACGAGGATTTTCCTTATTGTTGTCTGCAAAGACCTGGAACCAAGGTTACTATCCGGAAAAGGGAGCACGGCTCCAATGCTCAAAAAGAGTAGTTAAGGAGAAGTAATATAAACCATATATCACGAAACCTGGCCGGCCCATCCACATTGTAGATCAAAACACCTCCATATCGCATAACTCCTGTTTTCGTATATATCAGCAAATGTTCTAAAAAATCAACTAATTTACCATAACTATCCAAAATGCAACTCACCAACTTTGGCTGATGTGAAACGACAGCGTCCTCTGAATCGACCGCCCCCCTTTGCACTGATGCAAATGAAGAATCCATCAACATTAACAGATAACAAGACAGACATAGGCAGAGTTCTGGAAATGGTGAAATTTATATCTTACACTATGAGACCAACTACAAATCTTTTTGATAAAAAAGTGGTAGAAGCCTAAGACATTCTCTATCAATTTTAGAGGAAATCGATGAATTATAATAGAACATAGTAACTTATCCAGCAATAGAGATTTATTTTTCCAAATATATAAGTAAAAATAGAGACAGTAAAATACCTTAGGACAATACAAGAGATCAAACTGGCCAGGTGTGCAAGATTCGAACTTTACTCCGAGGGCCTCAATTTTTGGCTTCAGTTTAGCTGAATCAGTTTTCTCCACATCCATATCGACTGCTAATTCAATCGACAGAAGAGCCAAGAAATTACAATTAAGAAAGAAAGAGAGGAGGATATAAAGTGAGTGAAGAATACCTGTTGGCTTGGATAAAGGGGGGTGAGAAAAACATCGAAACCCATTACTCTTTAACGGAATTCCTGAGACTAATTCAGCAGAGTAGGGCAAGTAAGTGTTGGGGCATTCCAAAGATAGCAAATTTAGCCAAGTGTTGGAAGCAACGAGGCACGGCGGCGGAGGTGGTGACCGGTGGAGGAGCGCCGTAGGAGGCATCTCAAGCTTCCGCCTTCGACAATGGTGAATTGAGCATGCAGCTGCTTGCTGAGGAAGAAGATAAAACTTCGGTTTAAAGCGTTTCTTGAAATTCTCGCACTATATGAGTAATTAATTGGCTATTGTTTTTATCTTTTTTCATTTTCTTTTTTTTCTCTCGTTAAAATTCTTTAAAAAGAAAATAAAATAAAGGTGAAGAAAAAAACAGGTGATGTTAAATAACGGTTAATCACTGTAGAATTGCAGTCAATTATTGTTAATTATATTTGCTAATTACACGGAGGTTGTTAGCCGCTATGAAGTCCCATCTCTCCATTATCTCTCTCTGTCACCCACACAAAACATATAGAGCTAAACATAAGCCTATTTTTTGATAAGGTTTATTTCTACTGACATTCAATTCATTGTCTCTCTCTTTTAACTCACAAGTCACAACAACTTCAATTTTCCCTCCATATTCTCAACTATATTATCTCTTACGGTTTCGATTCTTGGCAGATTAATATAGTATCCAATTCCAATTAATGGCGTTGAGCTACTACGACTCCAACTGGGACTCCTTTGCGCCGGCGGAATTAGGTGTTAATCTCTTCAACCCCGACGACTACTTGGTGGACCCCATCGACGCCTTCTGCAATTCTCTCCTCTCCGACGACTTACCTTTCGCCGATGATGGAATTCCCTTCGACTTCGATCATCTCAACTCCAACTACTTCCAATATAACAATGAGCCCTTTCCCCATTTCCCCAAACGCCGAAAGCTCTGCGATTCCCAGCCATTCTACCAAGATTACTCCATCCCGGAATTTGTGCTTCCTCCGCCGCCACCGCTGCCAGCGTTTCCGGCTGCTGGCTTCAGCATGGGGAGCTGCGAGGGCGTGAGGATGAAAGAGGAGAGCTTGTCAGCGCAGAGCGTCGCCGCGAGGCAGAGGCGGCGGAGGATCACGGCGAAGACTCAGGAGCTCGGGAAGCTGGTTCCCGGCGGCCAGAAGATGAACACGGCGGAGATGCTGCAATCCGCCTATAAATACATCAAATTCTTGCAGGCCCAAGTTGGACTACTCGAATCCCTCAAGGTACTATTTTAAATGGACAAAACCAATCATTTTCTTCAATTCCTAAGAATATGAATCTTTGCTAACATAATCCAATCTTCTGGAAGGTCAACGAAGAGGAAGCATCAGTTGAAGGTGAACAAGTGTTCCAGAATCTTCTAGAATCTCCATTGATTCAAGAGAAGCTCTACTCCACCGAGCATTGCCTGATTCCTCAGAAGCTGGTGGAAAATTATCCAACCATTGATTTTAGCAAGCAAGCAAGCGGTTATGATTAACCGTTTCATTTTTAAATTTGTTTTAGTTTAGGCTAATCTTGATTAATGTTTTTATAGTTTTAAGGCAACCTCTTCTTGCCTGCCTTACGTTTAGTTCATTACAAATTGGAGTAGGGTGTTAGGTTAATTAGGCTCTTTACTTCAGGAAAAAATGCTGTGTTTTTTTCTTACTGTAAGTTCTCCTGATCCTAACTTTATTGACAAACAATGAGCATTGATTTATTTGATTATTGAGTAATCCCAAATGCAATTGCTTGTGCATTTACTACTAGAATTTAGTGTGTGTTTAAATTCGTCATAAATAAAATCTTATAACCGCAATCTTACAACCGCAATGAGAAGAATTTCAAGACGTAGGGTTTCCTAATTATTTATAATCATTCATCGGAAATTAGCATGTTTTCTTGATATTTTGGTTCTTCAAAAAATAACAGACGTATTTGACATAGTCAAAGGAAATTAAGCAGTTAATTTTTTTGAGTGATTGTAGGAGAGACTGTTTTAATATTTCTTAGGTGCATAATTAATTTAACCATACTAATTTATCTATTTATTTTATAATTTTTTAGTTCCACTATGTCTCGATATTTTGATTTATCAAATTGCAGGATCCGTACTTCCATGTAAATCGGAAGAGTTACACTAAGTCTTAAGTAATGTATCCACAAATTGAACCTTTTTGCAATAATATTTACTAACAAGTTTTGCAAATAATAGTACTACTATATTTTAGTAAAATTAACCCTCACTTGATATTACAATTACAATTACAATTACAATTACAATACACTGAATAATGAAAAAAAATACTAATTTATTTGAGATCATAATTTCACCTGGACACCACTAAAATTACCAACTCCAGAGAAGTAAAATCTATTATGATCTCAGTGAAGCCTGCAAAGCAAACATCAAGAATTTAGAAACCAATGGAAATGGCTGCAGAAGCTGAAAATGAATGAAGAATAAACCATTACAATGATCAGTGATTACTTTCTCCATTCAGTGTTGATTGAAACTGGGAGCCAATATTTAATCTTGCATCTCCTTCAACAGATGTCTGAGCCTCATCGTTCCCGAACGACAGGTGCCAGTTTCAAACCCAACTGTAGCCTGGTTCTTTGGAGACCTGCTGTCTTCCCATTATATCTCTGACATCTTTAACATCATCCCATCTATCTAATGAGGAATACATATTGGCTAGGAGGGAATACGGGGCAGAGTTACCACTGTCCAAACGGAAAAGCTCGTCTGCAGCCATTCTTGCCAAGTTCACATTGCCATGAACCCTGCAAGAGCTCAGTAATACCTCCCAAACAATAGGATCATCTTTGTATGGCATCTTTTCTATGATTTCTTTGACTTCATTGAACCGGCCAGCACGGCCCAAGGTGTCGACTATGCAAGTGTAGTGATCACTAAGCGGCTCTACGTCATATTCTTGCTGCATTGATTTGAACACCTTCAAACCAGTATCTACTAATCCAGAATGACTGCAGGCGGTTAAGACAGCAACAAAAGTTATGTGATCAGGTTCTTAAATAGATCAACAGCTTCTTCTCTGCGCCCGTTTTGAGCATAACCGTGTATCATCTCATTCCACGTGACTAAATCTTGACACACCATCATATTGAAGAACCGTCTGGCCCCATCCACGTCGCCACACTGCTGTAGATGTCAACCAGAGCAGTTCAGACATAAACATTATTTGAGTGTCCTTCTTTCACTATCAGACCATGAATCTGCCTCCCTTGTGAGAGAGATGATAAAGACGAACAACAATTCAGTGCGCTAGCGTAAGAAAACTCAGTCGGTAGCATGCCTTCACGGAACATTCACCTGAAAAAGTTAAATCCCTCTGCATCCATTGAATTAAGGGACAAACCTGCCAACACTGAATTCCAACACACTATATCATATTTGGGAGCCATGTTGAAGATAGCTTTTGCCACTTCTATTTTGCAACATTTTGAGTAAACAACAATCAGTCCACTCCACTCGTAACATACAAATCCATCGAAAGCTCAGCTTTCCACAAGGCAGAATGAATCTGCTTCCCGCCCTCTAAAAGCCCCATGGAAGCACAAGAACTGAGAATTATAGCAAATGTAGTTCGATCAGGCCTCGCTTTTCTAAACTGCATCTCACTAAAGAGCATCACCGCCTCCCTATGGTATCCGTTCTGGGAATAGCCCGACAGCATAGCATTCCACGAGGCCAAACTTGGCACCGACATACCATTGAAAATTCGAAGCCCCGTTTCAATATCACCACTTCTCAAGCAGGCAGCAAGCATATTAACACATGTGACCTCATCAGGCTCAACCCCACAGCTCTGCATTCTCTCCATACACTCGATCACCCTCTGCAAATGGTATCCCTTGGCATATCCTGCGATCATAACATTCCACGAAACAACACTGACTTGAGACAAACTGTTGAACAATATCTCTGCACAGTCCATACATCCAAGCTTTGCATACATGTTAAGCAACGAGTTGTTCCAGTGCAAATCTCCCAAGAAACCAACTTTAACAAGAAGCCCATGTATCTGTGCTCCATGCATCACATGCCTTTTCCCTTCGTTGCCATCATCATCTACACCAAATTCACATTTGGAACAAACACTCAACACACTTGAAAGAGACACACAATCTATGATCCTCTCTCGATGCATCAATCTAAACATATCAAACGCTTCATCCACGCGATCAGCTCCTACCAACCCCTCCATCATTGCAGTGAACGACACCTCATTATGTTCCGGCAAGTCCCCAAACACCATAACCGCATCTTCTATAGAAACACACTTCATATACATTCCCAACAAAGCATTCCCCACATACAAATTCGCGTTGAGTCCGAGCTTCGTAGCAATTCCATGGCACTCCCTGCCACACGCCAATTTGCCCAAACCCCCACAAGCACTCAATACACTGGCCAACGTGAAGCGGGTGGGCAATAATTCAACCTCATTGCGTAGTAACCCGCCAAGGCCTTATCCTCAAGACCATTTCTTGACAGCATACTAATAATCAAGTTCCAAGAAACTGCGTTCCTCCCCGGCATTTGATCAAAGACTTCAAACGCATTGCCGACATCATTTAATTTGCAGTAAGAGTCTAAAATAGCGTGGTAGGAGAATATGTTTCTGTGAGGCATTTTGTCGAACAGGCGGCGGCCGGCCTGGGTGTGGCCGCATTTTGAGTATAGCTCAATCAGGCGATTCACCAAAAAAGTATTTGAAAATTGGTAGGTGCGGAAAATCTGAGCTTGGATTGTTTTTCCTGCCTTATAAGCTTTATTATCTATGCAACTTTGCAGCAAATTCGCTAACGAAGCTGAGGCATTTCTGCTTTGCATTTCTAACAAATTGCCGGAATTCCATTTAATCATCATTTTTAAATTGAAAAAAATGGCTTGGGTCTTAATTGGGCCATGTAATAAGCCCAATATTGTCCATCCAATTTTTTAATGGTACAACAGAATGAAGCCATAAACCAGGATGTACCATCACCTACTGCACAGAACCCTAATTCCCAAAATCCCCCCATCATCGTCACCGCCCAAATCAAATTTGACAAGAGGTGGAATTAGTAAGCTGAACTGTATCCAGATGGACGTCGGTGGAGTGGACTCTGACGGCCGCGCATTCACTAGCGCGGAGGAGATGTGGCGGGAAGCGGTGGGGGACGGCGACCCCCTAAAGAAATCGCAGTGGTATTCGGAAGGCGTCGGCTACTGGCAGGTCAGTAAGCTCTGCTTGTTAGGGTGTATGTTTGAGATAGAAGAAAAATGGAAGGCTACTTGTGCAACTATTTTGTTTAGTTGATGAAAAATGTGAGCTTTGTTTGATTTTTTTGGAAGAGGAGGGTGTCGAGGCGACGGTGGATGGAGTGCTGGGAGGGTACGGACATGTGAATAAACCTGATATAGAATGTAGTGAGGCATTTTTGAACTCGATTTTGGCGGAACGATTTCCTGATGCTGGCATAGGAAGACGTCTTGTTACTCTTGGTATTATTTCCTCCATCTTCCAAGAATAGTAGCATAGAGTGAAAAAAGCTTGAATTTTTATGAATGCGTAGTAGTGTTGCAAAGTTGTGAGTTAGTTAGATAGTTACAGAAACCGCTATTGGCCCATCCAAGTAAATTGGTAAATTAGCTTGGATTATGTGTTAAAATGGAAGCAGCTAGAAATTCTATGATTGGTATTCCCAAAGATTTTGTTGTGAGGATTGCTTCAGTTTGTTGGAGGTTTGATTTTTTATTTTGTACCTGCAGATTGTGGCTCCGGGATTGGCAGGATCGCCAAGAATCTTCTTATTAGATATTTTAATGAGGTGATCTTTCCTCTCTTACTTCCATCTTCTCTTCTGCTCGACACTTTGTGCCTTTCTCAGTTGTAGTTGCATATAACACATACTGAAGGCTAAAATCTTTGACGTCTTGACATTGTTGTGAATATGCTATGTTTCAATCCAGGTTGACCTTCTCGAGCCTGTTTCTCATTTTCTAGATACTGCTCGGAAAAATTTGGCCCCAGAAAACTTGATGGTCACAGATGATCATAAGGCTGTCAACTTCTTCTGTGTTCCTCTTCAGGCAAGATGTAATTTGCCTTTAGTTTCTCATATTGTTTAGTTAGTCTTCAGTTTAGAAATGCATGATTTATATGGAGACAACATATAATCCGGTGGAAAATGGAAATGCCATGGTTGTGAAACTTATTAGCTTATTGTGATTATTGTATCATTATTGGAAACTCTAAAACTCTCTCTATGCATTTTTTGGTCTCCTTTATATAGTCATGGATGCCCTTGTTTTACTTTATGATGTGAACTTTTCTCGGTTGATGGCCCATATCAATATAACCTTGTTTCTTTTTCTCAAAACATGAAAATGAGTACATTTTTGTTTGCTGAGCTTTTTCCACATCTTATTTTAGGAATTTACTCCTGAGGCAGAAAGGTATGACATTATATGGATTCAATGGTGCATTGGGCATCTTTCAGATGATGACCTTATGTCATTCTTCGAGAGAGCTAAGGTAATAGACTAATTGTTCCCCTCTTATTAAACAATATTAATTGGTCTCCCTAGAGCTAAACTATTTCTGTTTTAATTGAGTATAAGTAATCATCTCATCTGTCCGTTTCAAAAGGTCTCTCACGCTCATTCATACTGGCAATGACCATTTAGATTTACCCATTCCTATTTTTCTTGAATCTTCTAGACTAAGTAGCTTTGTCTTTTAACCTAGTGTGCTTACAAGTACATATACGAGCATGCATCTTAATATCTTCAGAGCTTGAAATTTAACTCCAACCAGAATTGGAAGAATTATTCCATATTATGCAGATTATCTTAGCAGAGAATACAAGTTTATGTCTAAAACATGATTAGTTATAAAATAATTTCATGTATCTGCAGCCTGTTATTTGAATTTCGTTAATCATTATCTGATGCTTCATCAATGGAATGTACAGGGCGGTCTTAAACAGGGTGGCCTATTTATTTTGAAGGAAAACATTGCAAAGAGTGGTAAGGATTCGATCTATCAATTTTCCTGCATGGCGGATACGCGTTTATGATCTTAACATATGAAACAGCTAGTTTCATTGCAGTTTCTACAATGAATCTGATGCCAATTCTCATTCTGTAGGCTTCGTGTTGGATAACCAAGACAAGAGCATTACAAGATCTGACTCGTACTTCAAGCAGCTCTTTAAAAGATGTGGTCTAAACATTCTCAAAATGAAGGTATATCTGAATTCTAGTCTAACATCCATGCAATATTTCCGACTTCACAAACACGAATCATTGGAGTTTCGTTCGTACATTTGCTATCAGGATCAAAAGGGATTCCCCGGCGAATTATTCGCTGTAAAGATGTATGCATTAACGACTGATCTGCCGAAGCAAACTAATAATTCGAAATCAAAGAAACATGTCAACAGACCGGGCATCATCAGATAAGAGTGAAGGAATGAAGATGATAATCCATTGCTCAAGAAGATATTTTCTATGTAAAACCCCATGAATTTTGTGTTGTGCATTTCACTCATATTATCTACACTTCAAGCTCACAGTATTCTGTTTTGAAGAAGCTCGAAGGAATATGGGAAATCTTTGTTCATTATTTACTGCCTAGGGTGGAAGAATTAAATTCTTAAAACTGAAATATGTATTTGCATTAACCACTTTGCTTAGATAAAGGTTGATTCTAACCATAAATATAAAATATTTATAATTATATTCATTCTAATCCAAAATATCTTTTTATAAATTTTACTCTCTCCGTCCCGGCTAAGAAAAAAGTGGTTGAGTGTATTAATTGGAGAGAAAGAGTTTCCAAAAAAGGAAATGTGTCATCTTAGTTAGGACTAGGGATGGCAACGGATGCCCATTACCCGCGACCCGACGGATTTTTCTCCTATTAGGATGAGGATTTGGGTGAAAACTTGTATCCATGGGTCTACTAATGGGTGAAAAGTCTCACCCATCGGGTGGGCCGGGTCTAGTAATGGGTGAAAAGTCTCACCCAACGGATGCCCATTACCCGCGACCCGAACCCGTCACCCGTGGAGACCCGATCCAAAATACACTGATAGCCCATTTTGCTTTAGGCCCAGCCCAACATAGCCCAACTTTACATTATATAAAATCCTCTCCAAAGTCCAAACCCTAGCCCCAGTCCAAAATCCTCTTCAAGTTCAGCAGCAAGGTGTAGCAGCAAGGGGCCATGCTTGTGCGCTGTTTGCAAGATGCAAGTGCAATCTGCTATGTGCTAGTTCACATATTGAACTTCTCTGATCATGTATTAGACTGATGGTAGTACTTGATGTTAAGTGATGAATGATGGTGCTGCTGAATTGCTTAATATGTTTGTTGTTTTCCTGTATTTTGTCATATTTACTGTTGTTATGCTGCTGAAAATTTAAGATGGTTAGAGGGTATGGGTACCCGACGGGTATATTTTACCCGGTGGGTCTGGATCTGGGTGAAAAACTCCACCCGTGACAGTTGATGGGTTATCCAACGGGTGAAAGTTTTTTCTAAAGGATCAGGGTCTGAAGAGGGTAAACCCGATGGGTTTCCACCCATTGCCATCCCTAGTTAGGACAAACTAAAAAGGAAAATGTGTCATCTTAAGTGGGACGGAGGGAGTACTATTTTAGTAAATATTAATAAAGATGTATTTTGAAGATCTAAAATTTAACTTTTTATTTTGTAGTTATTTTTTATATTAGATTAACTTTTGCTAAAGCAAACTGCAGCATAACCAGAAGCATCTGCAAATTTCTCAATTAAGAATATTAAGAAGTGGAAAAGCCCTTGTGTTATTTATACTAATAATATGCAAAACCCAAAGCCCAGAATAAATGTTCGTGTACATTACTTCTCATTGCAGTTTTAATATTTTAATTATGAAGAATTTAAACAAACAAAGTAAACAGGAGCACTCAATAAATCACATTTGGGATTACACAATAATCAAATACTAAATCAATGGGTTCGGATCAGGAGAACTTACATACTAAGAAAAAAATACAACATTTTTTTCCTGAAGTAAAGAGCCTAATTAGCCTAACATCCTAATTTTGTAAGCAATGAATCAACAGAAGCTAATAAGAGGTTGCCTTAAACAAAAACAACTTTAATCAAAATTAGACTACACTAAAACAATTAGAAATAAAACGGTTAATCATAACCGCTTGCTTGCTTGCTTGCTAAAATCAATGATCGCTTTTCCAGCAAATGTCGATTGGATGTTTTTCCAACAGCTTCCGTGGAATCAAGCAATGCTCAGTGGAGTATAACTTCTCTTGAATCAATGAAGATTCTAGAAGATTCCGGAACAAGTCTTCTTCACCTTCAAGTGATGCTTCTTCATCGTTGACCTTCTAGAAGAATGGATCATGTTAGCAAAGATTCATACAAATGAATATTCTTAGGAATTCAACAAAAATGATAAGTTTTGTCCATTTAAAATAGTACCTTGAGGAATTCGAGTAGTCCAACTTGGGCATGCAAGAATTTGATGTATTTGTAGGCGGACTGCAGCATCTCCGCCGTGTTCATCTTCTGGCCGCCGGGAACCAGCTTCCCGAGCTCCTGCGTCTTCGCCGTGATCCTCCGCCGTCTCTGCCTCGCCGCGGCGCTCTGTGCGGACAAGCTCTCCTCTTTCATCCTCACGCTCTCGCAGCTCCCCATGGTAAAACCCGCCGCCGGAAACGCTGGCGGCGGAGGAAGCACAAATTCCGGGATGGAGTAATCTTGGAAGGGGGCGAAGAATGGGTGGGAATGGCAGAGCTTTTGGCGTTTGGGGAAAGGGGGAAAGGGCTGATTGTTATATTGGTGTTGGAAGTAGTTGGAGTTGAGATGATCGAAGTCGAAGGGAATTCCATCATCGGCAAAAGGTAAGTCGTCGGAGAGGAGAGAGTTGCAGAAGGCGTCGATGGGGTCCACCAAGTAGTCGTCGGGGTTGAAGACAGATTGGAGCTGCGGATCAACATCTAATTCCCAATTGGAGTTGAAGTAGCTCAACGCCATTAATGGATAATCTGCCAAGAATCGAAACCGTAAGATAAGAAGGGAGGGTGTTCGTTGAAAATAAGGAGGGAAAATTGAACTTGTGTGAGTGAGTTAACACTTAAAATAGAGAGACAATAACTATCACTTCACTAGCTTTGAATGTCAGTAGAAATTAACCTTAACAAATTCTACTATAGGCTTATTTTTAGCTCTGTGTGTCAGTGTGTGTCAGAGAGAGATAATGGGGAGGGGAGGTTATGGGATGGGATTTTATAACTGTTAATAACTACTCTCCTTATAATTAGGGGAAATTAGGGTTATCAAGTGCAATTCTCTTTTGATTAACCGTTACTTTACATCAGGTTAATTTTTTTTCTATTTTTCTTTTCTATTCACATTTGATTGTTTTAGTTCTCCGTATTGTGATAAAAGAAATTAATTGGTAAAATTAGCCACCAAGATATACTGTAACAGAGTTTCCTACAATTACTCTCTCCAAAACCAACTGCTGAAGTTAATTTGACTATGTCAAATAACCGTCTTATGCAAAAGTTGAAGAATGCTTTGTGCAAATTTTCGGATTGACAACTAGAAAAGTTGTAGAATATGTCTTGAAATAATATGGAGTAAAATCGTGAGCCGAGTGATTAATAATGGATAAACGGCGCATCTTTTTTCATTGCGGGTTTAAGATTTTATTTATGACGAATTAATTTAAGCAAACACAATAAGTAAATGCACAATCAATCGCATTTGGATTTAATTAATCAATAATTAAATAAATAAATGCTCATTGCATATCAATCAATGTTATGATCAGGTAACTTACAATAGGAAATATAAAAACAATATTTTCTCCCAAGTATAAAGATCCTAACAAACTAACATCCTAATTTGTAAGGAAGTAAACAACGGAAGACGTTGCCATAAAACAAAAAACATCAATAAGATTAGCCTAAAGTAAAATAATTAGAAATGAAACGGTTAATTATAAACGCTTGCTTGCTAAAATCAATGATCCCTTTTCTAGTAAATGTGGATGGGATTTGAGTATTTGATGTTCCACAGCATTTTCAGTTCTTGAATCAATGGAGATTCTAGAAGATTCTGTAACTCTTCTTCTTCTTCACCTTGAAATCATGCTTTTTCGTTGACCTTCTAGGAGATTAGATCATGTTATGAAAGATTCATACAAGGAATATTCATCACAATCTAGTTAGGATTTCAAGAAAATGATTAGTTTTTTCATGTTTTCTGTTTTCTTTAGGCACTCTTACTAAAACTAACTCATTCTAAAAACAAGTTTTTTTATCCATAAATTACTAAACAAATTGTAAGTATTTTCTTTTCGATATTAGGGACGTGGGAGTGGAGTTTATTGGATGGGATTTTATAACGGTTAACCAGCCTCCTAATTATTTGGATGATATTTATTAATGGGTATTGGGGTTATTAAATTAAATTTAATTAGGAGCTACTGTATTTATTAACCGTTACTTCCACATCAAGCTTATCCTCTTTTCTTTTTTCTTTTAAATTTTATTTTAGTGCTGTTTTGTATGTGCAAGATCCAAGTCTAACCTTTTTTTTTATCTAGATTAACCTAATAATATCATATATAAAACAAAGGAATGGGTTAGAGCAATAATTTAACTTTTAAAGGGTTTTTGTAAGTACTTTATTATAATGAGTGTATAATTCCTTAGATGTTTTAAACACTCATATAGTAGGAAAAAATTGACATTTATTTACTACACATTTTAGTTACATTTACTACGATTATATATGTACTAGTATGTCTTATCAAACAGAAGACAGGTATCGAAGCCTAAGGCATACTCCTACTTAAAAACTATGAGAAATAGTGCAAACGATATTATAAGGATGTTAAACACTAGAATCCAATAATATACAGATTAATTATATATAAATATACAAATTATGGTCAAATCCAATTATTAATCAAATTTAAAATTTTACTTAGGAAACACAACAAACTTTATTGTATTTTGCATGATTCCAATGTTGCTAGTTAAAAACTCAACTTTTCTTAGTCTGATGAGCAATGGGTAATAAGAAGATATCATTGACAATCAATAGATGGTAATTTTCTGATGGTACATAGTGTTGGATGGTTATTCTGAGATTTGGACATAGTTCATATATTTACGAACAATAAACTCATAAAATAAAGATTCAATGAGTTTTAACACAGAGTAATATTTTCTATATTTAGTAATTAATAACATAACCAAAAAAATCAAGTATTTGAGTATTGAATCACTCTTCTCCACCAAAGAAAGACAAAGATGGTGTGATACATTATTTCATCCTAGAATCTAGTACCGCACATGTTCACACTTGTTCATATCACCAAGGAATCTCTTTACCATCCCAGGCAAAAAACTTACCATTATCAGATGCTTTCACACTGTTAATAATGGCCAGCAATTTTTGGACAGAAAACTCTTTGGTGAAAAGCTTGCCTTCTGCAACATTCCTCTGAAATGGTCTTGATAGATCTGTATCTACTGTTCCTGGATGCAACAGAATGCATATAATAGGATCTTTTTTGCGCGCAAATTCGACTGACACAGTCCTAGTCACTGCCAAATTCAGGAATGAGTTTGTGATGTTTAAAAATCACTGGTGTCATTTCAAGATTCTAAACCAACAGATAAGCAACTTTTTCTTACACTGATTAAGTCCAGATTTAGAGGCTCGGTACGAATGCCACCCTCCTAGGCGGTTATCTCCGATTGAACCCACTCTGGCACTTATACTGGCGATAACTGCAGCATCTCGTTCAGTTCCAGTGCCGCCTCCAGCCTTTAGCAGAGGCCACATATGCTGTTCATGATAATTGCGTGAGCATAGTCGTGATTTTGCCCTGAAACTCGTGAAGTATTATGTGTGAACTGATCATACCTTGATGACCAAGATAGGGCCAACGGCATTGACCTCATACGCGAGAAGTAAGGAAGCTCTCTCAACCTTGTTCAATGTGGTCTCTGTACTGAAACATAACATAAAAACAGCTACTCAATCCAGTGCAAACTCACATAGCCTCTTCGAAGATCATCTCAAATTTCACCATCATCAGAATCTACTTTTATCTGCCTAAACCCAAACACAAACTAGACAACATCTCTACCTGGCTGCATAACATTTGGCACTGTTAGAATTCCAGATGCATTTACGAGGAGGTTCAGATAACCGTACTTATCACTCACAGACTTTGCTGTTTCCTGGAAATCCACATAAGGTATAAGGATAACTGATGACACAGTTCATTCTTTTGACATATTGAGTGCAAAAGTATGAATAACAGAACTTAAAATTGCTACAAAGATCATAATAAGGTGACCTTGTGGTTGATACCTTGATTGTGCTATCGATTGTGAGATCCAGCTGATGAATATCCAAGCGCTCAGCAAACTTATTCTTCAAATCATGAAGCTCTGTCGCCTTACTAGGGTTCCGGCATGTTGCCACAACATGCCCTTTGTTGCTTTTCTCTAGTAATTGTTTAACCTAAAGCAACACCAAATAAAGTTCAATCTAAAACTAATCAAGAGAATTAAATAAGCACTAATCATTCACAGAAACCTAACTTCACTATTCAACCACTATTTACTATCCAATGAAACAGAGTTTCTGATTTCCTAATCATCAATCTTCACCCACACCTAAATCAGAAACCAATTAATTTAGGCATATTCACCAGAGCTTATAATCTAATCAAACTAAAGCAATGTCACTACCGAAACCTAGATCACATCATGAGCAGAAGCTGAAATCATATGAAATAGAGAAGAACACCACTCCACGAAATCAAATTAGGCTGTCAAAACAAAAATCTCACGTTTAATTAAAAAATCTACATCTACATTACATCATTGTGCGAAAAACAAAGTGATGAGAACTCACGAATTCAAGGCCGATGCCTCTGGATGCACCTTGAACCATCGAAACACCGCCGTCCCATTGATTAACCACAGAAGAAAACGCTCGGCCGCCTGAAACCGGATTCAGGCGTCGCCTCCCCATTAAAACCCATTGGCCGACTAAATTCAGCTTCATTATCCTATTTGATTTGATTGTAAAATGAGTTCCAATAGCTGCCATTTTCTTCCTTATCTAGTCCAACTGTGCATAGATAGACAGAATTGGGCTTTCAATTTAGTGCGCGTAAATGCGATTCATGATGAAACTGGAGAAACCGGAATGTTTGCTAATGGAGAGGATTCCCGGCCACATTTGAAACGACGTCGCTTTATTAACTGCCATAAACTTCCGGTTGGGTACAAAATCGCCACGTCGAATTAGTGGATCAGTACTCGTGTATGTTGGTGAATGCGATTTTAAGTAAAATTTTAACATCACTTTATATCCGCATGATATTATAACTGCGCTTTTTAGTTTTTACTAAAGTAATCGCCTTAATCACATTTGTTTTTTCCTAAAGTAATTTTATGACTTGACTGAAGATATTACAAGTGCGCTTTCCTAGATATTATAATCAACTAGCATTAATTAGGTGGCTTTTATATATTACTCTCTTCATCCCAACTATACAAATTGATTGAATTTTTTATGATAATTAAATTAAGAGATTATTAGAAAAGAAAATTATACAATAAACTTTGTAATATGCTATCATTTATTATTTGACTGTGATTTAATGCCAAAGAGTTAATAGAGAATTAAGAGAATTATCAAAATAAAAATTTTAAAAAAATTGGGAATCATGAGGAGTAGTACTATATATATTAGAAAATGAGATTAATTTTTTATATTTTCTACAAAAATCTGTTTATATGTTTGGGATAATCTTAAAAATAAAATAAGTAGCTTTTCTTTTTTTGTAAGAGAGGCTACTATTGGATTAGTTTACTCACCATCTAATTCAACACATAGAATTTGATGTGTTGATTGGTGTTGTTTATTGCTTTGAATCATTTATATATTGGCCTAATTAAATGTTAAATAGGGAGTACGATACTAGTAGTATATTTTTGTTCTCTCTTAGAAAAGTATGCACACCTAGGTGTGATACAAATTTTAATTTATTTTATGAGTAGAAAATGAAACTTATTAGTATATTATACTAGTATTTAATTTATGTTAGTTAATATAAATAACAGTAAGGTGTTTTTTTAAAATATGATTGTGATAAAATATAACGAAAATGGCGAAACACTTAATAAATATAATTATTTAATGACTACGTGTGCGGTCAATTACATGTTGAAACAAGAATTACTTATGCTGATATGAGAAAAAAATAGTACTCGATCCTATGAGAAAACGACATATAGATTCTATAAGCAATGACTGAGATATATGTGGGACTAAGCTTAACTATTAAATAATGTTTAGTCGTTTAATCATCGATTAGTCACTAATAACACCCAGATAAGTGTGACCTGTTCGAATCTTCTATTCACAATACTTAAATTATTTTTTTGGTTTTGTATCTTCTATGCCATGGAAAGTTCGTGTGGTTATAATTGAGTTTTTTTTATTTATATTTTATTTTAGTTTAATTAAATTCTTTATATTTTCATAAAATTGCAATGATGATGCCGCAAAGTAAAAAAAAATAATGCAATTATTATTCAAATTCGTAAATTATAGAGTATATAATTTTCCATTTTTCTGTCAATCTCCATGGAAAAAAATATTATATTTATATATATAGTCCTATGTTGTGATATTGATTAGCAAACTTAATTAGGTGGAGGATAACGTTAAATTTGGGGTGAAGTGGAACACTAATGATGCGGAATTTGACTAAAAATTAGGAGAAAAGCGCGATAAGATGTTTTATAAGCACGACTTTAAGTAAAATCATTGCATGGTCATTGTAATGAGTTTTAATTATAGACTATAGTGCGATATATCCAATCAAAATCATCACACCTCAAACAGTTACCCCAATACACATATCTTATAGATGCTCTTGACACAAATATAATCAAATCCAATGAACTTTGGACTTTTCTTATTTTTTTCATTGTAGGATATGACTTGAGTTGCATTGGGGTACCAAAATACTCTCATCACTTATTAATCGATGGACGGATTTGACACCTCACTTATCAATTGCATCAACACTATTATAGAAGTTATTGGGGAAAATAATTAGTTTACCATCAATGATTATATGACCGACCTATATGTATAAGTTAAAATAGAGGAAGACTATGGTTTTGCAATTATCATATTTAAATAGAGGACCGTGGATTTGCAATTATCATATTTAGAAACATATATATATACAACCGAATTTGATACATTGGCATTCCAAGAATGTACTTCATTTTCAAATCTTGATTTTGTCATACCTAAATAATGGGCGTGGAATTCAAATTGTAATCAAAACAAAATTAATCATTTTATAATGTCTAAATAGTGTAACTTCTCTGAATTAATATGCAGAAGCTTCCCAAAGAATTAAACGTCCATTTTCTCTGTAAATTGCATTGCATGTGTAGAGTAGAGTTCAATTATTTTCTTGTCTAAACTGTGGAGTACTTGCGATTGAATCATTTCCCACCACAAAGTATACCACACAATTATGTCTTGAAAGTTGAAACAATTGAAATGATTCCACCTCAACCACAGAGCATTAATTAAATCTAGAAATCAGAAAAAAAAATACTTAAATTAACTAGTACAACAATGAAGATTAAAGAACAGAAAGCGGAGGAACCCAAGGTTTTGTATCTCATGGCTACATTACAAAGTAGTATCAATATATAATTAATCACCAAACTCTGCACACATGCAATACATATATAACTAATAATATATGTATATATAAGAGTAATTAATTAATCAACCCCAATTGTAAAATTGGAGTCCCATCCCACATCATAATCCCTTCATTGAGCCATCCTTTCATGTCTCATAAATGTACTTTTCCCCACTGTTCAAACCTTCTGTTCCTCAGCTTTCTGTCCCATCCACCAATATTCCAAACTGCTCCCATATTAACCACCACTCTCTCACTTCTTAATTAATTATCATAATACAAATAAAACCCTTTTTTCACCATATAATTTCTGAATCTAGATTAAACCCTGAAAAAATTAAATAAAAAAACTAATGTAAAATAAAGATAAGTTGGGAAAAAAAACCCTCCCCACGTGTAAAAAACTCACACTCATAAATCATGCATGGAACTGAGTGGGGGCTTCTGTTGCTTAACATCATGTCACGAATCCCCCTCATCCTCTCCGCCTGCGCCGCCGCTGGAAGCGGCGGCGGCTGCGGTGGTGGTTCCGCCCCAATCGTAGAAGCCGAAAGGGTCCAAACCCTTGCCGCCGTGATCACGGCCGTCAAATCCCTGTATGAAAAGCAAGTCCAATGAATCGGCCTCGATCTCGCCGAGGCCGGCGAAGAAGCTGTCTTCGTTTTGATTGGATTCCGGCAACGCCGGCTTGTAGCTCTGCTGCGAGAACTCATCGTCGAATTCCGCCTCCTCCGCCGCTTCCATTGTTTGGTTGTTGTTGTTGTCGAATTCTTGATCCACCTCCTCTTTCACGGCGGCGGAATTCGTCGACGACGGGGCGGCGGTCTCCGTGCTGGTTTCCTTCTGCTCGTCTTTCGGCTTCGGCGAGGTTTTGGCGGCGGCGGTTTTGGACGGCTGAGATCGCGTGGAGCCGGCCAGGGCGTTTCTCTGAGTGGGCCATGGGTGGTTGTGCTCCGACGTGTATGTAATCACCAGCATGTTCGGGTCGGTTCGGCTCCGCTCCACTTGCTTCCTCGCCGAACATCCCTTTGAACTACTACATCTGTAATAACCCCTACATTTTCCAAGAATAGCTCATTTGAAAATTCAAAAAAAACTTCCCAAATTAATCATTAATACAATTAATTTGACTATAAAGAGCAGCTAAGTTGATAATTTAAAATTCTGAAACAAAAACTTGTCGAATTAATCATACAACCAGTTAATTTTATCATAATTATGTAATGATTAGTTTTATGTCAATTTATCAAAAGATCTAATATGAGGACTCAAACAAGGGTTTTTTTTCTCTCTATGTGAGGAAAGAAAGGAAACTCGATTATACCTCGGATAGGGCGAACCCTTGATAGGTTTCTGCCCGTATTTTCGCCACGCCCAAAGATCGGAGGGCACGATTTCCCCGCTGGGCCGGCTGTTTGCGGGCGCCGGAGCCGGTATACAAACCACCTTCTTCGCCTGGCTTTTTCTGATCATTTTCATTGCATGAAAATAATTTAATTAAATAAAATCAGATGATTTTGTCACAAAATTACGATATAATGAAATGAATATATTTAATGATTGAAATGGTAACATATGATTTTGTGTGTGCAGTTTTCAGACATGATCAGTGGCCTTTTTATGATTCTCTTCTTTTCACTAAAAAAAGCCTAAAGTGGTGGAGAATTTGAAAGACTTGACACAAAAAATCTGTGTTTGTGGGATATGGCTCACAGTGGCATGGAAGAAAAAGTCAGATTTTCATGGTACTCGCAGAGATTCACTGACTTTTGATGAAAAAAAGAAAGAAGCTAATAATCTTGAGATCCTCAACATGTGATAGAGTGAGCTAAATTAATACAAAGACTTAAATTAATGAAAAGTCTTCCTGATTTCAATGGTGTTTTGGAGTTGTCATTAATTGCGTAATTAATGAATCCCTAATATTGGATTTGGATGTTAATTAAGAGAGCCATCATTTCAAGGAAAAGAAAATTCCCCACCTTCTCCTGATCCCCGCATTTCGCGGAGATGAGATCTGCAGGCTGCTTTCAATCAAGCAATTCCCTCTCGAGCTGTAGCTCGGGGAGATTAATGCATGATGATCATTCGCCACTAACATCGGAGCCCCCGCCGCCGCCGGAGAAGAATCGCACGGCGACAGTGGTATCGGCAGCTTCGCGGTGGGGGAGATCTGGAGCATCCTCGAGAAGATATTCGGAGGTCTCTTCATCTCCTTGTCGAGGCTAATTTTTTGACCTAGATTGCTATTTCCCCCAAATCTCATCCCGGCGGCGTCGCTAGGTTTGATCATGTCGAAGAATCCTGGCAGAGGCGGAGGAGGAGGAGGCGCGTGGATCAGCGGATCGCCGAGTTGCGCGAACGGATCGCCGAAATCGGCGGCGGAGAAGGCGATCGGGTTGGTCGGAAACTGCCACTCCGGCGCGGCGGCGGGGGTTTCAGCTGGCGGATTGGCGCCGCCGGTGGCTCTGATTATGTCGGTTAGATCTCCTTGATTGTAATTCTCCATCCACTTTAGCAAGTCGCGGCTGCACATAATCGCTGCTGTCTCATTAGACTCCTTCGATTTGATCGCAGCAAATTAGAACGTGCAGTTTTTGATTGAAGCTTGCTGTTGTTGCAGAACTGAAAACCTAATTTAGGAAGTTGGCAACAAGAGAGATTAAGCTTTAGAGAGAGAGAAGAAAGTCGCTGACTTCAGTATATAAAACAGCTCTATTCCATACGCTACCTTGAAGAAAGAGAGATGGAGAAGGAAGAAATATTTTATTTAATTAGAGGGTTTTAACATTTAAGAAGGTTTGGATTATTTAATTAGTGGAAATGAAGACATCAAAAGGGTCAAAATTGTGCAACTGTTTGTTTCTGTTAACTTAATTAATATGTTTTATGTAGTTGAATCCTTGCCATCTCTATCCATCTAATTATCTTGGGCCACGCCTTTTGTTGTTTTGCAAAGTGTAAAAGCGTTTTAAAAATTATTCGATTAAATTAATGAGTTGTGGAAAAGGTCATTTTTTGGAATACAATTGTAATTGAAAAGTATATGGAGGCGGCAAGTAGTCGCAATTCGCGGAGAACGTTTCAATAAGGTTTTGTAACCAATTATTCTCTTTCGATTTCACCACTCAAGTATTCACCACAGTTGATAGTTGATACATGCATCTTCACCAAATTAAAGTAGAATGTATAAGTTGTAGTATAATTAGTGAAAAAATAGAAAAATCTAGGGTGTGGTGTTGAAAAAAACTTAACATGCATGCGTTAATGAGAATTAGGTCAGTCATACTACAATTTTAACAGGAACTAATTTTGAATTTGAAGCACGGCATGATGCAAGAGAAATTAAAGTTAAATATATCAAACCAAGGGAATTTAATAATCCTGATGCTTAATGTAATAAACCCTATAAATAATAACGTCATCAATGATGATGCTAAATCATGAGCATTGGGTCGATTCTGATTCATCTACGTTTAAAAAATCAAAATGGCAATTCATAAAGTTTCAATTTTTTTTTATTTTTCCCGCGCACGTCGAAGATTTATTGCCAAATTGAAGTTGAAGGCTCTTTATATGTATTAATATTGATTACATTGATAATTAAGTAGTGGAAAGGACTAGCCAATGTGTTAATAACTTAATATGATGGCTTCACACGCACATATTCAGGTGTCAAGCCATTATGACATGTCTTGATGCAAGATTTGTGTGCTCATGAGCCCCAAATGTGCAAATTCGAGTGCTAGGTCTAGTTGCCTAGTCTGGGTGAGCAGGTGCTCAATATGCGAACGTTCAGGTGTCTAGTCTGAGTAAAAGCTCTAGTTGCTCGAGTGTGTCAAACGCACACCACATAACGCCGAGTTTGTCAAACGTTTTGTTTATGTTGGCATTTCAAGTTTTCAGATCAACTTCGATTTCATTGAAATTGTTCATTATGAAATACTATTGTTTTAAATGATGGTCACACTTTAGGTTAATTACATCATAGTATTATTTTTAAAGGCTACTTTATGTTTTAATGTCACTTTTAACAATAATTTAACAGTTTCAATAAACTTGTCACAATATGAGAAGATAAAATAAAATAACCAGAACTAATGTGAACAAAAGAAGACGAATAAAATTTCAATAACCTATTAAATAAAATTTCAATATTACAAAGAACCGAAAATGTGTTTTATTTTAATTCATCTTCTTATTTGCTACAACATGAAATATGATTCTTTAGGGAATTAATTATTAACTTCCATCAATGTTCTAAAAATGTCCCATACAAAGATTTTAAAATTTAAATAACAATCCAAATTAAATTTTCAATTTTTCTTTCTGATTTATATATGCAAAAATAAAATTTAATTGTCAAATCATGTATAGCTCACCATTTTCTATGTAGTACACAAGACCAATTAGAATTGAATTAAAGTTCATGGTTTAGTAACATTCCTTTTAAAAAAAGCAATAATTATACATAGAATAAATGCATACGTATACACATACATCAGCTGGTGTATACACACACACAAGGTGTGTATATGTGTGTGAGTGTGAACGAGTATATATATACAGTGAAAAGTAAAAGTGGGCACATGCAGAGGTGGCTGTTGATTAGAGTATGCTTCAAAAATTGGAAAATTTTTAAAGGGCCTATTGGCATCGAACACGTCATCGGCCTCTTTATTTTTTATGTGACGCCATCGAAATAATTAAACTCTCTCACACGACTTAGCAACTTATTAATATATGGTCAATTTATTAACTACTTCTATACTATATATCCCAGTCTATCCAATATTGTCAAATTATATCCAGAATTATAGAAATTTGTTATCTTAATACGTACCCTATTCTCAAAATTATACTCCCTCCGTCCCCTCTATTATTGTCACTCTTTTCTACTTCGGTCAGTTCCTCAATAATTGTCACACTTCATTTTTACCATAAATGGTAAGTAGGTCACACATTCAATTAACTCACTTCACTCATATTTTATTATATAACCAATATAAAAAAGTAAGTCTCACATTCCACTAACTTTTTCGACCAACTTTTCTTTATATTTTTTAAAATTCGCGTCCAGTCAAAGAGTGACAATTAATCGGGGGACAGAGGGAGTACAAATTTCTTGGTACTCCGTACATGGTGTAAAGTTGAGTACGTAGCTTAAGCATTTAGCATGGGATGTATTTAAATATTTTTATTTGGTTAAATACCGAAAATAGAAGTTTTTGCACCAAGAAATGTTACAACGTCACGTTTTGATGAAAATTAGTAAAGAAAGTGTAGATTTGACATCCAACAATTAGTTCAAATTCAAAAATTAGCAGAGTCGGATTATGTGATGTGAGTAGTTACTTAAGTATATTCGATTGTTTAGAGCACCCACTGTAGCGGTCTTCCCCAATAGCCCCGTCCCCTTTTTTGTCCATGGTCCCAATTTTTTGTCCACAGCTCCAATTTTTTGTTTCCGCCACTATAGGCGGACACTTTCAATAGCCCCGAAATTTTATAACCAATTTTCATTTTAATTTTTTCGTTTAGTTTTTAAATCAGCTGAATTGAAATAATTATAAAACGAGGTAATTGAGACCGAATATTAGTTGTATTAGCAAATGTAAAATTATACAACGAACGTCCAAAAAAAATACAAATAAAAACGCCGCCACTGTCTAATCGGTGGCGGAGTCCGATTCATCCTCCTGTTCTTCGTTTCCTTCTCCGTCTCCCTCGCTGTCATCGGCCGCCGCTGCCCCAGTACCCTCATCAGCCAATTGCAGACGGCGCTGGATCCGACGTATGAGGTCGGAGTATATACCCTTGATGTACAGGTCGGTTGCGGCCTCGTATTTGCTGCAGACTTCATGCATTTCGTGCATCAGCTGCACATATACGTTTTCCCTCAAGACGGACGTGGCAATAGGGACCCTTGACGGCGGTATAGGCGCGGGCTACGGGGCGCGCGATGCAGACGCTGCCGACGATCGGCGGGAGGAACCGCTAGCTTTTCTAGCCCGTCGGATAGAGGCATGTTGTCCCGGAGGGCGGGCGCGCCTAGAGTGTGTAGCGGAGGGCTCTTCGGCTTGCTCTTCGTTCAGGTCGAACGATTGCGAGCCGTTGCCGCTGCTGTAGTCCTCGGCAATGTTGTGTCTTGTCCGCTTAGGCGCCGGAGCCTGCTCTTGCGCACAAATGGCCTTGAATTTCGGGCTGTCCTCGAGAACCAGATACTCCTCCCACATTGTGAACTTCAGCCAGCCCTGCGTGTTGTATTGGCCCATCGAAAGTGCTTTTACGTCAGCCTCACTTCAGCCACTCTCCGCATGGAGCAGGTTGTTCTGGTATATGCGCGCGAACCGCCGGGTGGCCGGCAGAATCCTAGACCACTTCTTGCGGAGCTGTTCCGCGTCACACGGTTTGGCACTGCGAGGTTTGAACTCGTTGTACGCCAACAGGACGCGCTTCCAAAAGCTCACCTCGGTTTGATCGGTGCCGACTATGGGGTCGGATGTGGCGGCATCCCACGCCCTCGCCACAGCAATGGACTCCGCTTTCGTGTAGTGCGCGCCTTTTTTGTGTCCGGCTTGAACTGAGCCGCTGGCCGAACTGCCACCACCAGAGCCGACGCCGCTGCCCGATCCGCCGGCGCCGCTGACATTGCCCGATCCGCCACCGCCACCGCCCGAGCCACCCCCTTCGGACCCCCCGAATCTCGTCGCAACGGGCGTATCCGGTACGCCGGAACTAAGCAGACCGAACATCGTATCCAGTGCGTCTTGATCTGCCTCAGTGAAAGGAGAGCTGCTGGATTGGAAAAGGGTCTCCGGGCGTGGATGGTGAAGGGTGTCGAGGTTGGGTCTGTAATCTCCAAACGTCGAGCGGCTCAGATTCCTCGGCAAAGGTTGGAGCGTGGGAGAAGACCTCCACGGCTGAGATGGTGGAGGAGTTGGACTCGATGCCCACGGCGGGGGAGATTGACTCCAAATCCATGGCTGGGACGGAGAGCCGCCATATCCCGACGGCTGAGAAGGATAGCCTCCATATCCCGACGGCTGAGACGAATAGCCGTCATATACCGACTCGTGCGAGCCGGGTGATTCGTCGTCTCCACCGTGCATTTTTAGAGAGTGAAAGTATAGATATTGAATGAAGGGAGAGTGTGTGAAAATGGTGTAAATGGATGGTGGAGGAGTTGTATTTATAGGGTTAATTTTCAAAAAAATAAAAATAAAAAAATAATTTCGGATTGGCTATAGGCGCGCCGACCGCCGCCCCACTATAGACCGGCGCGCCTATCCCCCACCGCCGTGTCCTCGCCCCTTAATTGCCGAAGCATCGTTCGCCCCCATTTTTTCGTCCGCCTCGGGGCGGACGTCCCGAACACTATAGGTCGCCCCGGCGTCGCCCCCTCCGGGGCTATAGGCGCGCCGTGGCTATAGTGGATGCTCTAAATTCGTAATTAATGATAAATTGCTATTTATAGATCGTACATGGACAAGGTCATGTGGAAGTGAAGATTATGATACGGCGTTCTGTAACGAATATTAATTTCAGCACATGGAGTGGGGAATTTAAGAATGCTCCAATTGGTGGGTAAATTGTATTTTTAATCTAGTGCCAATTAACTACGAGAGTTACTAGATTTACATCTTGTGAAAATTTTAGACTTTTATATGCACTCTAATAAATGAAAGACAACTGAGATAGAATTTATAGATTGGATGACTTCTTTTTTCAAACTATTTAGTTTTTGGAATAATTTCTCATACATATTTTGTGTACAATATTGCTGCTTTTTTGTCAAGAGTTTAAATAGCTCAGATTAGTGGTATGTAGAATACAGACAATTGTAATCAACAAGAACATTTGAGAGCAGATTTGATGAAGCGGTTTGACAAAAAACTAATCGCAACCAATAAGAATTCAGAATGGTAGCCCAGTGAAGGAACAACCGTGACAAACGATAACGTGCAAGATAAATGAAAAAAAATCGAAATAAATTCATGGAATCCAATGAGGACATTTGCAATATTTTTCTAGGTGTCGAGGGCAATTATGGTAGTTCAGTTCTTCATTTCATTAATCACAAACACCAAAACTTAATAATTCATGAGATAGTAAAATTATAAAGAGGGTCTTAATTTGAAAGATTTGTGGTGGTCCATCTCCAAAACACCCTAGTGTTCTTCTTTTTTAGTGTTTTCGAATCATTGTTTAATTTTGGGTAGAGACAACACATAACCCATGTTCGTGCATCAAACAAAATACCCACAAAAAAACAAATTTAAGACTGGGATTCTCTGACATGGAATTTGTCCTCTTAAATTTTTTATTTTCTCAAAACCCCCCTAAGTTGAAGCATCCTTCCATGTGATAATTAATCATTATTTAATCCCTATTTGTTAATCAATTGTTAGTACTTAACAATTAATTGAAGCCGTGACTCACCCCTAATTACGACAAATTCTACCCCCCTCGATGCTTACGGCTCATTATTTATTTGATTATCATCCGATTTTATTAATTAGACATTTGTGATCAAAGTCGTGCTTAATTAATTATTAGTGAGTCCTCAAAAGTCTTCTTTTGGTGTCGATCGGTCGGCACGCGAGACACTTGCTCCACCGGCGGCTACCGTCTTACGTCACCCGCCACCTTCATCATCACCGTCGATCTTCCCGTTTTGTACACGTGGATGGCCCCGATTTTATTTGGTATAATTGAGATTTTTCTTAATTATACTGCCTTTTGTTCCCGCAAGAGTCGTGTTTAATCTCAAATAATATTTAATGTGATTTAAACATATAATTTGTTTATGTTATTTACTTGTTTATGATATATTTTGAAAGCTGTTAGTTAGGGTGTTATTGGTGGGATGATATGTAAGGAATTTTTATATAGTTCTGAACAGAGATGAATTTTGCAATCACTAAAATTTATGGATCTCAAATCAAGATGAATCATTTCTTCAGTCCTATACACATTGATTATTAATTTATAATATGGGTGGGAGTTTAAAATCATTGTTGGACAAATTCAAGAATTTTCCTTTGATCACTTCATTCCAGTGAAGCATATATGGAACAGTCAGCACTTTATTAATTTAATAGATCTACTTGCAATTCTAGTTTAATAATTGTGAATAATTTCCAATGAGTTAATTAATTATTTTGCGAGGTGGGTGATTGGTGAAGTAAGGCTAGATGATATTTTAACTGCATGTTGATCATCTCAAGAAGATAAGGACAATCCAACAATTAAGTATAAACGAAGAGATTAAAAACACGTTGAATATAAGCTTAACAAAATAAAATTAATTCATTAAAAATTCCTAATTAATGAGGTAGTGATCCTACCGTTGATTTAGTGGATGAATACATCCTGACCGATCGATGATGAGATTTTCGATCATCTTTCTTATGTAAATCCTCTTCTCAATACTCATGGTTTTTAAATCTAGAACTAAATATGGTTCGATTTTAGTCAATTTGGCCAATTCAACTCATGATCATAAACGGCGATTTAGAGGCGGCGGCAATGGCGGTGGACTACATTCTCCGGTTCATTCGGGGCGGGCGCTATTGATCGAAGAAAAGCAAAGTTGGCATGGAAAAGAACGGAATCGGACAATCTCCAAAAGCATTTTTATTCCAAAATATAAAAAGTTAGTTATGTAATTTAAAATTCTAAAACTAAGCTAACGACCAATTTTTAATAAGTATCCACTATCTTTATAAGCTAGTTCAATATCTGCCTCTAAATGACAACTTTACTTCCATTACAAGAAAAATATTGCTCTACCTTTCCATAGTTTTGGGGATTCATTACGAGATCTCACGCCCCTTTATTTGGATTTTAATGAAGCCACAGAGAAAGCAAAGGTCATATTTTATACAGAATAACAATAAAATATAAAGAAACAAATTTATTTTAATTAACGTTGTCACGTTAGGGAAGCATGATCTATATAATTTTTGCACCATAGCCTATGATAATATGATAGAGGCCGGCATCGCTCATGCCCTAAATATTTGTTAATCTATTAATTGTAGTTTTCCTCGTCTAAAAACATGTCAACATGTCTATTAGAACCTAGCATTATTTTTGGACCCGATTTGGAGGAATTCGATTTCCACTTTAGAAAACAAAACTCGTAATTCGTATATTCGGGTACATTGGAAAAGGTCCTCGCCGGCATTAGAAGGTGAAAGCGGTGCAACAATAGCGTATCTAGAATTTTAGATTTGTGGGTGCAAATTTTGCAGCAAATAAGTATATAACTAAAATTTACATTCTGATATACACATAAAGCATGAGATCATGCATATACGAAAAACATCCTCAAATGATCAAGCATGTCTCGTATATTCTCTCATTCCAAGTTTATAAGTTGATTTCACTAATTGAATTTTATCTTGAAATGAGTTTTGAACTAACACAAATTAAAATAATAAATATGTATTTATATTTTGTACAGATGCTAAATATAAACACAAAACCCAATAATTTATCATTGTCAATTTTTGCAAATGGTTACAAATAAGAGAAATAGCAGGATTGGGCTTAAAATTTAATTATTTGTTGGGCCACAAGCGTTTTAGGGGCAAGATGACAATCAAGGATATATTAATATTAATAACAATAAAATTAGAAAAATTACTACTCCTACTATATTTTTGGGTACAGTTATGCCCCTTTGGAAGTGGAATGTGGGCCCTCTGTAACATCATTTTTCTTGTAGTACTTGGTTATGTTGATATATTTGTTGTTATTATAAGTAGTAGTAGTAATTTCTTTTGTCCAAATATGGTTCGATAACTTGCGATGCTGATCGCTATATTAATTTATTGCGCAATCAATTATAAGTACTAATTTTAAAATCAATCCGTTAAAATTCTAGAGTCTATTGGGTTTCGAACTTTGTATAAGGATTATGATTGGAATTTGAAGAAAAAAGCGATTTTATAACATGTTTGTTCATTGCACGTCGACCACTCGACTCGACTGATTCATTAGTTGGCTAGCATTGTCGAATGACATACATAAAGTTAAAAATGTCTTGTAATTTCTCTCACCTTCCAAATTTTCTGCCACGGACATCTGTTACAGACGTATTCCGTAACGTGATCGGTAACTGACTTCTCGTGGAGAAACAGCGATTAATCCTTCGACGAGCTCGAAGGACGGATCGCGAATTTGCTGATTCACGGACGTCTTCCGTTCACAACAAAGAGAAAACGATAATATTCTTGTAGCACACATTAGGTCTAGGAAAATATTTCATTCATTGATTGATTTAAATGATAACAATACCTCCTATTTATAATACTAGAATACTATTACCCTAACTTATCGAACAAGAAACAAATATCTAAACATATAATAGAAAGATACGGTGAATCAAAAGATAATTAAATAATTGGGATTTGCTAAGATATGGGATCGTATCAACTCCCACACGGTTAAAATTCACATTGTCCTCAAGGTGGAAACCACGAAGTAATGACGAGAGTTGAAAGCAAAAGCTTTGGCAAGGTGTCTCCTCCTGGATCAAACGCACACCGAACAGTTGAACGTCTCCCTTCATCACATCCATAAAAAACCAACAAAGGAGACCCAATGTGGTCGGCAAAATTCCACGCCACAACGACAAGCTTGTCCACACCTCCAAGAATGTTCGAATCTAGCTTGTCCTTGCACGGAAGGATCAACCTTGCATCGGTATCGCGCGATGTTGATCGATGATCATACTTGTAACATCACTGATATTCAAATCCACATAGACACCAGCAATTATGCGCAAGCAGGTGTAAGCACCATCTCCTTTCTTGCCCCAACAATTCTCAACAATAGATTTGGATTGCACTTGAACAACAGTGAATGAGGCAATGACCTTCGGCACTTCCACAGTGGAATCGTCCTCCTCTACATCGTCTAACAATGCCTCTTCCTCATTCACTTTACTCATATCGGGGCTGCGCGGTAGGTAGATTTCCACAAAAGATGAAACTCGCTGGTCTTCGGGTCTGTCATCTCTACCTTCCCTAGATCCATGATTCTCGTTAGGCAATCTAATGGCAACATTTGATACAGATTATGTATCCGAACTGTCGGCATCACGATCCTTGGTCTTCTTTGCTGCTCTCTCTAATACAGAGTCCTCAAAATCACCAAGCTCCTCTTCGCCCGTACCACGATCATAAACGCAGTTGAAAACTCTGGCTTCCACACAGGAATATGCAATCTTCTCATCTAAACTCGAGGAATCAGAAGTTCCATATCCTTCTTGCTCCCTCAATCCAACACTAACTTGGTAATCTGGTTCACACCGACTCTCAAGTGAAAAAAGAGCAGAAGTAGCTTTCTTCTTCGTTGCTGAACTTGACATTGAGCACTCAATATACCTATTATGAGAAAGAGACGATCTTCTCCCCCAACATAGATCATCACTTCCAAACCTCTCAAAAGATATGTCGTCTGCCGGGTATCCCTGCTGCGTGCGCAATCCAGACGGGTCCCAACAGGTAGGCAAGCGCGAAGGCTGGTACGGGGTCTGATTGGTCACACGCGCGGACTGATATTACGGGTCCCACGGTCGTAGGCTCAAGCGCGGTGGCTGGTCGGAGTACGGGTCATGCATAAAAATGTGAGAACAGTATCAAAATTGAAAACCAAATTATAATGTGAGAACAGTATCAAAATTACTATCTCCAAAATAGATTTTATATATATATATATATATATATATAGGATGGGATGTATTCATTTCCTTTTCCTATATTTCCTCCTTTTTCCTTCTTAATATCAGCCATTAGATTAGAGAAATAGACGATCAAGATCAACATTGGGTAATTAATCCCGTGTTGCATTATTTGTCCTATTTTGTGCATATGAGGGTACAATAGTAATCTAATAATGGATGGAAACTGCTACGAATAATGCACCACATGGTCACGAGTAATGCATATAATTGCCTATATAATGCACAATATGTGAACTGCAATGCATACGAACAAGATGTGCTGTGTTATGATGTTTGACACACGTTTCTTGTTTCCCCTAAGGGTTTAATAATCTTAGGGGCTAGGGTATAGTACGTAGACATGTATGTAATCTTCACATGGTAACGAGTAATGGATATAATTGACTATATAATGCACAATTTGTGAACTGCAATGCATACGAACAAGATGTGCTGTGTTATGATGTTTGACACACGTTTCTTGTTTCCCCTAAGGGTTTAATAAGCTTAGGGGCTAGTGTATAGTACGTAGACATTACTAAATGCACGTATGTAATCTTCAATCCGTTGATTAACCCATATACACAATACCTCTAATAATGCATAATATACTGAGATAATGACAATTAACAGCTACATAATGCACTACCTAAACCAAATAATGCACATACGTATATTCCAATAACAACAATTTGTTAGTAATGTTTACGTACTATACCCTAGCCCCTAAGCTTATTAAACCCTTAGGGGAAACAAGAAACGTGTGTCAAACATCATAACATGGTACATCTTATTCGTATGCATTGCAGTTCACATATTGTGCATTATATAGTCAATTATATGCATTACTCGTGACCATGTGGTGCATTATTCGCAGATACCAAAATGTGGCAGTTACTTTTCCGTCAAATGTCAATAATAACCCTGTAATGCATACAACCACCTTCTATAATGCAACACGGAACCAGTTTTACAGAATCAATCTGATCCGTTGATGCCTTAGATCTAACGCGTAATATTAAGAAGGAAAAATGATCTAAGATGTGAAAAGGAGAATAATCCCCTATATAGGATTGTGATCAAATATATATAAATATATATATATATAAAGGGTATCAAAATTAATTCTATTTCGGAGTACCCCCTCCGTCCTAAAAAAGTGCTCTATTTTGCCATTTTTGTCCGTCACACAATATGAATCGTATTTTACTTTTTACCATAAATGATAAGTAAGCTCCGCGTTCCACTAACTTATTTTACTCACATTTTTTTATAAAATTATTATATATATAAATCAGATCCATATTCAATTTCTCAATTTATGCATGTCATCCTTGATCAGGGGTCATGTCAATATTCTCTGTATCGTTCCACTAACTTATTCAACTCTCTTTTCTTTATACTCCCTCAATTCCACTATGAGGGAGACGTTTCTTTTCTGTCATTATTTTGCGAAATCTATAATAAATAATTAGAGTGGAGAAAAAGTAATTTAAGTAAGAGAATAATATAGATACAACTCTCTTCTATATTATTCTCTCTCTTATTTCACTTTATCTCCACCTTAACTATTTATTATCATCTTCGCAAACCAACGACCGAAAAGAAACGTCTCACTCATAGTTGGACAAATGGAGTACTCCATATTTTTTTAAAATCCGTGTTCAAATTAATTAAAACTCTTATGGAAGGAAGGAGTGAGTAGTAGATATTTTTACTTTGTAACTGATTAAGAGCATCCGCAATAGCGGAAGTCCGCTATTGCATCAAATGAGGCGGATGCGGACGTCCCCGACGGACGAGAGGTCGTCCGTCGATTTCAGCGGACGTCCGCCCCGACGTCCGCTATTGCGGCGTGACGACGGGCGTCCTATTTTTCTGAATTTTTTTTAAAAAAACTCTATATATACGGCTCGTTGCACTTCGTTTCATTCGCAACACTTGTATTGACGAGTTTCTATCTCTCTACTTTCATTTCTTTTGAAGATAAATGGAGCACGACCGTGATTCTCCCGCCACGAGCGAGTCATTAACTCAGACCTTCCCCATTGGAGGCGGGGAAACGCCGGCAAAACTGCAGGGATGCCCGGGATGATGCCCGGAATGGCGGCGATGATGCCCCAAATGTCAGCGATGATGGGCGGGTACTATAATATGTACCCTTGGGCGGGTGGGATGTGCCCCAAATGCCGGGGGTGAGTAGAGGGATGGTGCCCCAAATGCAGGGGTGAGTGGAGGGATGGTACCCCAAATGCCGGATATGATGCCGGGTATGGTGATGCCCGGGATGGTGCGGGGGGTAGCAGAGTGGGGGTCTCCTAATCACCTGGGGACAACATGTATCGCCCCTACGTAGATTTATTGTGTAGTGACAGTACTCAACTGGAGACTCAGTTCACCGGCAATGAGACTTTCTCTTTGGAGGAGCTGAGGTTATCTCCGGTCAGAGAGTCTCTCACTGAGATACCACCGGCGGCAGAGGGACGGGGCAGGGGCAAGGGCAAGGGCAAGGGTAAGGGTAAGGCCAGGGGCACTAGTTAGTCCTCACGTGTCCTCATCGACGAGGGTGGGGCGGGGGACTAGGGAGAGAAGGATGAGGAGGCCAACGAGGGAAAGATGACCGTCTGGAGTGAAGCGGAGTGCGTCGCGCTGGCAAAGGCCTGGACGAGTATAGTCGAGGATCCCTACCTCGGGGCTAACAAGACTATCGACAGGATGTGGTGCCGCATTAGCCAGAACTACATCAAATTCAGCCCGCCAGGTGGGAAGCCTCACGGTGGAGAGCAATGCCGGAAACAATGATAGCGGCTGAGGATACAACTCACCCGATTTACCAGCATCTACCAAAACAACGTCCGTACGACAACCAGTAGCATGTCCATGGAGGACGTGAAGAGTTTGTCCATGCACCAGTTCATCGACAAGAAGAAGAAATTCGGCGCCTTCAAATACTTGGATGTCTATCTTGTGCTGCTGGATTCCGCCAAGTTTCGTGCGGGTGTTGAAGCTGGCTGGCCGAAGCGGACGAAGCTCAACTCCTCCGGCGAGTACAGCAGCAGTGTCTGTTCCCACGACCTCCTCGAAGCCGCCACATATGTTCTGACCTCTCCATCGTTTTCCCGTCACCGTCGCCTAGTTGGGCAAAAGACCGCGATGCGAGCAGTTAGGGGAAACGCCAGCGGGTCCCACGAGGTCCAATCGGCAGCTCCAGCTCCAGGTCCTACCGAGGACAGTGCCGAACTCACCCACCTTGCTCGCATGCAGCACAATCTTATTTTGCTAGAGACCATAGAAAAGTGGCATGCGACGACTGACCTCTTATACTAGGAGATGTTGAAGGAGGTCATCGACAGTATGAGGTGCGAGTTGGGTCAACCACCCCTGCCCGGGAGTGACGGCGGTGACGGCGGGTCTAGCCAAGGGGATGGCGAGGAGTGAGTCGGGGGCCGCATGTGTTGAAGCTTTGGGATGTTTTTTTGAACTATGTAGTATTTTTTTGAACTATGTAATTTTTTTTAATTATATATGTTTTTTAATAAAATGATTGCATTTTCCCAATATTCGTGTCGAAATTTTAATTCCGTAAAATTGCATATTTGTAAATTTGTGAATTTTAATTATTGGGATGTCCACCGGGATGTCCGCTATTATGGAGTGGGATGTCCTTATGATGTGGCAGTGCTGTGGAATGTCCTTATGACATGACAAGAGGTGTTTTAGGATGTCCACGGGGATACCCGCCGGGACATCCGTCCGTATTGTGGATGCTCTAAATTATGATTTATAGAGATACTCCTAGTGAAACTAGTAGAGAAAAATAGCTGAGCTTCCGGATTGAGATGCCACGTCACGTGCGGTCCACGTGGACGAACCGTTTCCCGGTGAAGCACCGCCAAATGGCAACGGTTAGCATTCATTCCGAGTCCGAAGGCCTTCCTCTCTTCTTCCCTCTTGGTGAGGCGGAATTCTCGATTTCCCCCCAACTTTTCAAATCCCTCCAGATTCCTCCATTTCTCCTCCGATTCAATCTCCCATGGGATCTCCCGACAAATCCGCTCGCATTCCCGATGACGCCAGGAAGATTCTCGTGCGCATGGCGGCGGAGTGGCGCGACATCGTCGATCCGCAGGCGCTGCAGGTGGTCCCGCTCAAGGGAGCCATGACGAACGAGGTCTACCAGATCAAGTGGATTAGGAATTCCAGCCCTGAGGAGCCGCTGCCGAGATCGAAGAAAGTGCTGGTCAGGATTTACGGCGCCGGTGTGGATGTGTTCTTCGCTCGTGAGAATGAGATACGCACGTTTGAGTTCGTGTCGAAGCAAGGCCAGGGGCCTAGGCTGCTCGGACGGTTCGCTAATGGCCGTGTTGAGGAGTTCATTCACGCTCGGGTAATTAATCGCTACTATATGAATTTTTGCTTCAATTTGTTTGTTGGTGGAGATCAACTGTAATTGAAGCTGTAGAGTCGAATCCTGGACTCTGTTACGTTGGCAGAAGGTTTGAATTTGGTATCTGTTTATGCTGGAGAGCCTGATGAAACTTGTCGAGTCTTCTTGCTGTTTTGACTAATCTAGTATATTTGGTTTAATTAATCGAATTGCGAAAGCAAATGAACGATCTCTTTAGATGTTTAATTTCACTCAGAAATTTGAATTCGGCAGCTGTTTATACTGGAAGACTGATGAAACTTGATTTAGTCTTCTTGCTGTTTCAATGAATTTTGTATCTGTTGTTTTGTTTAATTAATCGAATTTTAAATGAACAATCTCCATAGATGTCTAAACTAAACTTGTAAATAAATTGCCGGATTTTCAGACTCTTTCTGCCGCTGATTTGCGTGATCCTGAAATATCTGCTATAATAGCTTCTAAAATGAAAGAATTTCATGACCTGGATATGCCTGGATCTAAGAAGATCGTCCTCTGGGATAGACTGAGGTGCGCCCCCTTTCTCTCTAACAATTTCTTTCTCTGTAATAAAGAGTGATATTTCATAGTAACTCCTATGCACTACTTGTGATTCAATTGCTTACATGAGGTTTTATGCGATAATGTTTCAGAAAATGGGTTACGGAAGCCAAACGTGTTTCATCGCCTCAAGAAGCCAAGGAATTTCGCTTAGGGGACCTGGAAGCTGAAATATCGGCTCTGGAGAAGAAACTCTATACCAATGATCGTATAGGATTCTGCCACAATGATTTGCAATATGGTAACATAATGATGGATGAAGAAACCAGATCGATAACCATAATTGTGAGTTTTAAGCTATGCCTTTTATGGCGTTAGTGGAGATCGATCTTAAATAATGTTCAAATGCTTAAATTCCTTCTTCTAATGATGTAAATTCCATAGGCTATAGGACGATATATGCAGAAGCAGAGTTAGTTAAGGAAGATGTTGATGTTTGGGAACTTGTAGGTTAACTTAAGCTTTTAGTTGGCCGTGGGTTCTTTGAGAGATGTGCTCTTCTCTGTACATGACTATGTGGTTGAGTGACTGATAGGACGGTGATGGGCCGACAGGTATCCTAGTGGACTTTGGTTGACATAGGTCAGTAATGAAAATGTTTTCATCCAGTAGGACTTGATCTTATGGAGCTATTGCTTAATATGCTCCAGTAGTGCAAGCGTAGCTCCTACGTCTATCATTTCACCACCTGCATAGTTTCAACTAGAGGCAACTCGGTCCTTAACTACATTAACTGGTAGCCCAAGTCAAGCTGCATTAGTATATGAAATACAGACTTACAGTACACACCTGAATATATAGTTATTCTTTGAAGCCACAGATTTACGATTCTGATATACTAGCATTTTGCATTCATTGTGGTTTCCAAGGTAGTTATTTGATCGGATACCTTGTTATGTTTAAATGTAGTGAGATACACATATGACTCTGTGATAAGCTCAATGAAATGAAGATGGTTCTTTGGTTTCACATGTACTTTCTTCTGATCACAGTTATCTTGTGTTGGTCCACAGGATTATGAATACGCAAGCTACAACCCTATGTCCTTTGACATTGCAAATCATTTTTGTGAGATGGCTGCTGACTATCATACTGAAACCCCTCATGTCTTGGACTACAATAAATATCCAGGTAGAGGATTTACTCTTCCCTTCAAATAATGCCTCATACTTCTCAACCTCCTTTAGTAATCGGGAAATTAAAATTCAGTTTGTCTTCTCATCCAGATCTGCAGGAGCGTGACAGATTCTTGCGTGTCTATCTGGCTGCCTCAGGTTGGTGGTTAATTTAATTTCCATTATATTTAAATTGCTTGTGACAGTTCAACTCTATTGAGATGATGATTTCCTTTGGAGTCTCAATATCTGTAAGATGAGTAGAGAAAAGCTGTAGCTGTGGATGATTATAATATACTATTATTACCCTCTTCTTTCATATTTGTTTGTCTGAAGTGCACGAACTTTGCTCCAGGAAAACAACCTAGAGACTCGGAGGTGAAGCAATTGAATCAAGAAGTGGAGAAGTATACTCTTGCTAGCCATCTTGTTTGGGGGTTATGGGGATTAATCTCGGTATGTGTTATCAATCTCGTATCATCATCATCATATCTCAAGTATTCTTGAGATCGAACAACTCACCTGTTTCTGACGATTGTCTTAGACTTTATAACAACTGTTTCGTGCTTGTGTGTTATGATCACAGGCGCATGTCAATGATATCGATTTTGACTACGTAGAGTATGCAAGACAAAGATTTCGAGCTTACTGGGCAAAGAAACGTGAAGTACTGGGAGATTCATAGTTGATGGCGAATTGTTCAGTTCTGATAAAAAGATGTATCATGATTGTCTGAGTATGTTTTTAAATGCTTTAGAACTGTGAATTGTATATCATTTGACATTTAGGATTTAGCTTATTGTGAAGGTATTTGTTGCCTACTTTTGAAATTGGATCTTGATGTAAATTAGATGTTGATATTAAGCGGGAGTGTCAGTTACGACATACGAAATTGAAATTTTAGTCTCTCAATTTTGTCACTCGTATACTTACAAGCCCTAATTAATGTAAAATATTAGCACTAAAAGTTCATGAACTAAGTCTTAATATGGAGTGTATTCTAATAGTATGTATGTAGTTGTCGTGTACACATATTAAATTGATGATGTGGTTGAATTATGTGCCAAGTGTATTGTGAAAAATTGTACTAGTATTAGTAAAATTCATTGATGGTCTCATTCATGTAGAATTTTTGGGATGTTACATCGAATACAATTTAGCCAAAATTAGACCCGTGGTAAAATTGAAAATTATATTCAAATTTTTAGTTTTTACCATCCATTTTGATTTTAACAGATATTCTACCAAAATTCATAATTTTTACACCCGATTTTGAAAGTTATTCGACCAAAATTCATGATTTCGAAGGGGATTTGTCTCAATCATATTCGTAATGCTTTTCTTCTCTTATTTCTTTTCCTCAGGTAGAGAAATAGAGAAAATAAAGAACTTTGCATGCTAAAAATATCGTTTTGATTCTTTTATTGCATGAATGATTTACTATCATTTTTATGTAACTTATGGTTAGGCGTCATTTTTATGTAACAAAATACCCTCTAGAAGAACAAAGTGAAAAAATAGCGAAAAAAATGAGTTGATAGTAGTATAATATTTTTCAGAGAGTGCGAATATGAATGAGACTATTGATATAAATATTGCGGTTCAATTGGATTGAATCACTACTCCATAAATGAATTAACACATCTGGATCTCTTGATGAAGCCAACTAACATGGCGATGATTCTCTTCTCCCTCGCCCTCCTCCTCGTACCTCTCGCTGCCGCCGCCTATCCCCATTCAACCCCCCTACCATCCCCCTTACCGCGGCAGCGAAGCAAGAAATGCCCCACCGCCACCACCTATCCCCATGCAACCCCCTCACCGAAACCCACCGCCGCCGCAGAAGGCCCGTCGCCACCACCCACCGCGGCGGCGGAGAATCAAGACACGCACCTCCGCAACATCCTGGACGCCCTTGTCGGCAGCGGCGACTACGGAGGGTGGGCCAACCTCCTATCCTCCGCCAACCCATCCGACCTCCCCCTCACCGCCACCTTCTTCGTCCCCTCCAACGACGCCATCTCCGCCCCCCTCCGCCTCAACGACCTCACCCGCCTCCCCTCCAACTCCATCCTCCTCACCCAAAACTCCCCGGATAGTTTCACCGTCGACGGATCCCACCTCACTCAGCCAGATATCTTCCTCAACTCCGCCTTCGCCGTGCATGGACTCGATAGGCTGCTCAACTACTCCGTTTTCGGGAGCACCAACCCCCTCTCAAGGGTAAGCCCCGGCCGCCGGGGAGCGGAGGCGACTGGGTGCCGGACATTCCGGGCCCCATGGCCAAACCGGCGCGTGGCGTCCGTGCGATGGAATTCCGGCGGTTGTGATTTCTTGCCTTTTTGTGTTTTGGGGTTTCATGATTCGTTGAGATTTAGCGCGCGAAATGTGGGTGGTTGGAATTTGTTGGCCATTTTTTTTGGGTGTGATCTTCATTTTGTAACATTTCTTTGATTCACAATGAATTTGATCGCCCCCGTTTCACATTTTCTTGATTTGTTATGTTGGTTTGAGATATCTTATCAAGATCAGCAACTTTTTATTATGATATGTTAGTTCAAATCGATAGAGAGAGATTACTATGGATAGTTAATTCAGTTAATTTGATAGCCTCATATTTGAAAATTAATTATAGAAGAAATGCAGCTTAAAATCATAATTCGAAATTCTTGAAATTGGATTTTGATGTGAAGCGGGAGTGTCAGTTATGATTTGTAAGTTAGTTAATTACTATAGGAAAAGGTTTGTAAGTTAGTTTAAATTGACATTTTAGTCCTTCAATTTTGTCGCTCTTAAATTTACAATTCCTGAGGAAAAATATTACTAGCACAAAAAGTTCATGCAATTATCTTACTAAAAAAACTATTGCATTATTTTGGGATATTTTTTGCCATTCTTGACTCGTTTTTCTTTCTTTCTACGTTTGACGAAATATTCTGGTTGCCTAGGTGTTTTGAATTCGACTATTTTTTACTTGAAATTCTCCCTTAAGAATATCAATATAGGCTCAATTGGTTCATCTCAATTTCTCAATCATAATGATTTTCTACTTTTTTTACCAAGTAGAGAAACATAGAAAAGTAAGGACTTTGCATGCTAAAATATCGTTTTATTTCCTCTATTGCATGAAACTTACAATATAATGTTTTGTTGAGGATAGAACATGTTTGTAACATACGCACCATAACCTACTAAATTATCTTACGATTATAAGCATATAATGAATATATCGCTTTTTATCAAACCGGAACATAAAACGTAGTAACAAATTATGTATAGAAGATTAAAATGCTTCGACAATATATGCTTCACCCTATCTATTCTTAGATATACCTTACTGTATTTTAACTAAAATTCATTGACAAGACAAGAATCATGACAATTTCGAACTAAAGTAACTCAAAGTTATGTGAAAAAATATAAATAAAGAACATAGAGTTCCTTTTTACTAATGAATGAACTACAAAATTGATCTATAGAAAATAGCATTTGTATATTTCGGTACTCAATTATTTAAACAAATATTACAAGAGGTATTTGGACAGAGATATAATCACGTCTGATACCTTGACAAAGTTCGCGGATAAAAAAAATGTTCCATCTATAAAATTTTATAAAATAAGTCCAATTTTGTTGATATACTAATTAATAATAAGATTAATTAAAGAAATTCAAATAAAAAAAGGATGCATTGGATAAATGTGGAAGAAATTAGAGAAACTCTGATATTTTAAGGACTAATTAAATTTGCATTTCTATTAAATTTCTCTCCTCCTCCCTCAGCCTCTTCCTAGTAGCTCTCACTGCCGCCTCTGTCGCAGAAGCCCCGTCACCATACCAACCAAGCCCCAGACACACTCACTGCACACACGGTCTCGCACACACATTGCAGTGAGCATGTGTCTGTAATTTCTTCAAATTTAATTTCATATCAATTGTACTACCATTTTTATCAAACAAAAAAAATATGGATTGAATTCAAATTCTAGTCCGTAAAAGTATAATTCCTAGTCCTTGTACCGAACATACCCTTAATATGATCGCCCCAAATCACATTTTCTTGATTAGTTATGTTTTGAGATGACTTCACATTTTCTAGATTAGTTACGGTGTTTTTGACACATCAAGATCTCCAATTTTTCATTATTATGTGATCTTAATTCAGAGAGAGAGATGAAGATTGCTAAAACTAAATTTTGCAGCAGTGAAACAGTTGAACTTTTCTATGGTAATAAGATACATGTATGGTTTACAAGGTAATGTGCGTATCTATGGTAACAAGAAAAACAGTATTCCTAATAATATTCTTGATTGATCTTGATTTGATACTCCGTAATCTTCTCTTCTTTCTAACAATAAAATAATATATAAATAGACGTACAGATACAGTATCGCATTACAAGGTTATTTATATATAGTCATGTAACAAAATTTTATAAAATAAGTCTAATTTTGTTAAGAGGTTTATAATTAGAGAAAACTGACAAAAGTTGAAGGACTAAATATGCATTTCTATTAAATTAGTAGCACTATAAATACATGACCACCTCACCTCCCTCTCTTACTAAACTTGTTGAAGCCAACAAACATGGCTATTCTCTTTTCCCTCCGCCTCTTCCTAGTAGCTCTCATCGCCGTCGACGCCGCCACCACCCTCCGCCCAACCGCCGCCGCAGAAGCCTCTCGCCATGCAACCCTCGCACCACCACCACCCTCACCGGCGGAGGCGAATCAAGACACGCGCCTCCGGAGCATCCCTGAAGCCGCCGCGTTAGCGCTGCGTCGAGGCAATAGGATGATCCGTGCGGAGAAGATGTACGTTGCCAGCCTTTCGAAGGCGAGTGATGATAAGAAGAAGAAGAAAAAGAAGAAGAAGAATAAGAACGCCGCTGCCCGGCGTTCTTGCGCTGGAATTTGGGCGGTTCTGATTTGTAATTTTTTTGTGTTTTTCATAGCCAATATTAGTTGAGGTTTTCACATATGAAAATGTGGCCCTATAGGAATTGGTTAGCCGTTTTTAGCCTATCTTCATTTTCGTAACATTTCTTCGATTCTATGAATTTAATCTCCCCGTTTCACATGATCATGTCAACAAGTATGGAACCAAAAATATAGAGAAATAGTAAATGAAAGAGAAATGGAATCCCATAAAATCTTAACTAATTAGAACTAAATCTCCTCAACCAAATACTACTAAATCAGAGAAAGAAATCCTAAATAAATGGAACAGAATTTTGGACTGCCTGCCTATGTACATATATCTTTATTCTTAATTTTTAATTGAATTCAATTAAATCTAAAAATTAATGATATTATGTATGTGTACAATTTATGTACATTTATCTTTATTGTTTTCAATATTGTCTTCATTTGTTGTCTTGTTTTGTGTCGTGTTCATTCAATAAGGCTCCGTTTGGTATAAAAGAATTGAGTATGTAAAATTGGAATTGAAGTCATCAATTTCAAATTAGAATTCTGTATCAATAATAGATAAATGGAATTCCAAATAGTCATGAAATTGAACGCATTCACACACAATACACAGCACATGCACGATCTCGCACACACAATACACAGAGTAAACAATTTCATATCAATTGCATCATTTTTATCCGATTTGATCACCCCCATTTTCAATTGATTAGTACTTTTCATTATCATGTGATCTAAATTCTGAGAGAGAACGATCACAAAAACTAAAATTTGCAGCAGTGAAACAATTGAAAATTATTAGCTTTAGAAATGCACCGTGCAACACCAGGATGAATTTTCACCCTGTTTATGCCGATGCCAAAAAAGAATCGAAAAAGATATCAAAAATTGGTTACCTAAGTCTAGAAAAAATAATTATTGAAAATAATAAGTTTTATTTAGAATTCTTCTGAATCTCATCTGTCAGCGTCTCAATAGCTACTCTCCACAAAGAACTCGTCGATCCTCTGCACAATATCATGTGCAGCATCTCCATCTCCTCACGGTTAGCTTTCCTCAACAGCCTCCCGAAAACCGACCTCGTCTCCTCAGTAGTAGCCTCAAAACTCTCCGTTATTTCCCCTCCAGCAGACCTTGTTTCCAAGGAATTCTTCTCAGCTGCTAAGCTATCGCCTGTGCTTGACGATGACTTGTTGCTGAGGGCCTTGTTTCCCCAGTATTCCGCGCTTTTGTGATGAGGGTCAAGCGCCTCGATTGCCTGGATGAAGGGAGGCGGGTTAGCCGTTGTTGTTAAGGCGGTGGATGAAACAATGGAGGTTGAGTTGGGATTTTACCTCCACGACGGAGGGGGTGTTGAAACCGAACATTTCAAGCCCGCTGATGCTACCTGGAGGCTGCATTGGGGGGAGCCCTTCCTTCCCCAAGCTTCGTTGTGTCTGTATTTCTTGATTCAGTCTCTTGCAAACGCTCGACCAGCATTCCTCTGCTGACATGTGCACGAAACTCACATGTGGAAGCTCCTCGAGGGTAACCTGATAGCATCAAGTTTCGTGTAAGAACGTGCTTTCTTGTAGGTGCACCGTTAGGCACAAAAAATGCACGCAATATCAGTTATGCTCATCAACGTCCCGTTGAGAGGAGAAATGAGTGATAACATATCAAATACTCAATCCCATGTCTCGTGCATGCCAAGATGGATAAAAAGAGACTACCTTGAACAACGGGCCTAGGAGGCCACCAGCCATGACTTCTGATGTATATCTGCTCTTGACCAGCGGATTGCAGATATTATAGAACATTACACGGCTTTTATACCCTGCAAAGACGATTCAGTGGGATTTTAGGCGTCTAAAGATATTGTCTGCTAAAGATTATATTCATAGGCAAATCTAACAAGCACGACGTACCTAAGGGGAATATGGCCTTCTTGTTGCTCCACAGTTTCCCATTAACAACAGATCCGAGAGTTATGAGTTCAACACAAACGTTGGTCCTTTGTTCGGGATCTGAATCAGCACTTGAAACTTTATGCGTAGTCTCTTCTACGTATTCAGATTTCATTGGAGGTGAAAGATCAGCCCCGAACAACTTATTATGAGCGGCGAGAATACTGTCGCTCAGATTCTTCTGGCCTAAACGACCACGGTGATCGTTTGACACCCATGCTCTCTGTGGAAACATGCTACCTTCCAACGCCCCGACCAATGACTTCAACTCATCGATGGTGTGGCGGAGAAGGACTTGTCTGTTCTCGGGATCACAGCAAGTGACGAGATTTGCGTGCTTGAGGCATGTATACCTATCCGGCGAACAATTGCAACAAGCAGCAGAGAGATGTAAGTCGTAAAAGCAAGAAATGCATTCTCTCTCTGTATTCACATCGAAATCCCTTTCCATCTTCTGGATGCGTGCTGCCCCTTGGAGGCGTTCGATTCTTTTCTCTTCTAAATCAACCCTCGCCTGAGATTTCGGGGGGAAACGGAAATTAAGATATACAGGAAATGAAGTGTATGTTTACGTGCATTTTACGTGCATTGTAAAAACAAAAGCTACCTTAATTGCTCGGGTAAGCATCCCGTCCTTCCCACAGAAGCTTTTCCATCTCAGATTGTCGGGATTTTCTTTCTTTAGAACAGAGATCTCCCATAGCGCCTGGACGGCCTCCTTAGCAGCAGCCAAAAGCAACTTATCATGTGATATCGATGTCTTGTGAAGCTGCGTGCTATAGAGCTCGACTGCATTTTGACCGTGTTGTAGCCAATCAACAGGGGCCACATTTACTGCCTCCGCACAATTAAAGCCACAGTTGAAACCCGCGTGGTAAGCCCTTGGGAAGGTGAGAACAAACTCCCCGGAGTTTTGGACAACACGATACACTGGCACCCCTTCCGATTTCAAAACGGATGGCGAAAGCTGAGTAACCTGTTACAACATAGTATTAAAGATTCATGCTTGATTTGCACAAAAAAGAACAAGGATACAGAGAATTTGTGCAGCTTTAGTGCAAAGTTGACTTACCAATTCGTTTAGTAAATCCGGTTGTTCTTCAAAGAGATCGGACAAGTGCTTTTTCATAGCTTGCTCCAATGAAGAAGCTTGATTCCCTGGCACTCCATACCACATTTTCGGATCTCCCCAGTGATGATAGTTGAGCGAGTAGAGATGGTGGTCTTCGACATGCTTTTACAAACACAACAAAACCATAAATACATTAATCTTCCCCTCCACTAACAAAGGCGTTTATGTTATTTTATTTAGCATAGATAAAATAGAATTCCGTATTTATTTTTCAAGTCGATTAAATCAGGATATATGACAGTATTCGTCAGTAATTCGTTAATAGCACAACCACAATATGGTGAAGTAATGTCCTATATAAGTATAGCTTACCCAACAGAACGACGAGAAGCACATTCCTATGTAAAGCCATGGTACAACTACACCAGATATGTTGCATTCTTCGAAACCCAAAACAGAACCCGGGAGACGAGGTAAATTATTCAGATTCCAGCCTGAAGTCACGTATTGACTAATCTTAGAATCATCTGTCATTAACGGATAATCTTTAGGAAATCCACTTCCCAGCGTTCCCGTTTCGAGATCAGCTCCGTAGTACACCTGCATTCACATACAAAGTAAAATATAAGATTGCATAATGCGATGGCATGAATATTAGAGATTGGGAAATGGTTAAGATCTCATTTTCTCTCACCTCAACCTCATCTGTAGGCTGTTCAATGATCCGCCAATACTCTCCTTCGATATCATTAACTGTGGGAGAGCATCTCTTATCTTGCCCGATCTCAGCGGAGGACTCTTGTGCTCTTTCCTTCACTCTGAAGTGAGATTCTTTAAATTCGTCTGCATATCTTTCAAATTCATCAAGCGTGAAATCGGATCCTGATTTAAAGCCAAACTTTTCTTCACTTTCACCAGCTGCATTAGCCTCTGAACTCTCAGAACGAGCACGTCTCCTTGGCCTCGTATTGAACTGCCTCCGCCTTTTCCTCTTTCTTTGCGACTTTTTCCTCATTGGCTCCCTGTTTTGAAGGAGGTCGACATGCTGAATCCGTGTTGAGAATTTTGATCTTTCCCACACTTCCTTTTCTTTAAGCGGACAAGGTGGCTTCCAAGATGGAGGCGGCACAATTTTACATATACCATAAGCCTCAGCTTTCGGACGAATGCTTGCTATATAACCAAGAGTGTCTTGGAAATCCTAAAGCAGAACATCCACGTTAACACATATCAACACAATTTACATGCTTGAAAATCAAAACTTATGATTTGAAGTTAAAAGTATATACCTCCTCGGTTGGATAAAAGATTGGAGCGTCATCTATATCGGGCCTGCAGGCTTCATTCGGATCCCATCTTGCCAAGACCTGTTCCAAAAGATACGCAACAAAAACGAAGAAATGAAAAGGTAAACAAATCAAGGTGTGGATAAATTGATAGTCAATCACATGAAGCTAGTTGTACATCACATCTTATTACCTTTCTGTGACGTGGACTGCCAGGAGACTCATGGCTCTCGTCGTTTTTCTGGGTGTTTCGGGAAGGATAATCCTACATAAAAGAACCTCTCATATCTTAGTTTAACATATTCTAAAGATGATTGAACATTATATCCCTTGCAAAAGTCATTACAAAACAAAATGGGTAAACCTTATGCAGATTATACGACAACCATATGACTCATTCGATTCTACCAAACAACGGTGGCGATAAAAAACGTGTAAAAGAAATCAAAATCGATACATTCATAAGGAAACGGAAAGACATTCAAACCTTCAGTTTCATGATTTCCAGATTATGAATGAAGCATATATGTGCGGCCGATTAGTTGCTGGTCGATTTCCGAACCTCTCCAAAACAGAGCCTCGCAGCGCAGCAGTTCTCAATAAAGAAATTCTGATCCAGAAAAGGAAAATTTATGAAAACCTAATCTCCTCAATTTGTTTCCATAGATGACATTTACTAAAATTCATGACTTTATGACTATAAAATTGATGAATAGCAATCAATATATAATCATCAACAGCACAGATATTCTTCAATAAATATACGAATATATCTGTCAAGAAACTTCACATAGCAAAGTAATGGTACCATAAAATCCAAGAATTTCTCATAACACAATGGAAATTGATGAAAACCTGATTATATATTATGAATAACAATCTTGTAGATAAGATATCTGATCTATGCATAAAAAAAATACATACAAAAAAAAGTTACCAGAAAATTAGACCTAGAAAAGGGTTAGAACACGAAGCTGTAATCTTCAAATGCAAATCAGATGAAATTCCATGAATTTTACATAATGATTCCGAACCTACAACTCAACCAATCAACACAGATTCCACTCCTAAAAATAGTATCTTAAAATTTCTAATTCAGCTATTGAAACAGAAGCAAACTTTCAACCTAATGTGCTCTGATAAAAATATGAAACTATTCCCAAATTGAATGCACCAAAATTCTTCAAGATATATTGCCGCGAAACAAATCAACATCAAGAAAAACGATTGATATTAACTCATTCAAACTACAAGCAATTTCCAAGAAATTACAGTTATTGAAAAATTCTTTACTGCAAAAGGAAGGCTGAATAAAATCCAAACCTAAAGAGCATAATTTCATTAATTTATTCAATGGAAAGTGAAAAGAGGAAGCTATGAAAAACCTTAATAATAATAATAATCTCCAAATCGAAAGAAACAATTAGTTCCTCATAACATGAAGGCAAAATATAAACCAAAAAGGAATTTGATTTTTATTTTATTTTATGCTTCATGAAGTGCTGACTAAAACAGAAGTTTTGTGAAATAGGAGAAGCCCAAGAATTACCTCAAGACGAACACCAATTGTGAGCCAATCTTGTTATAGTTATACTTTTTTTATACATCCCATATATAAAATCTAATCTTAGTAGGAAAATTTAGATATAAAGGGATAAATAAAAGGGAAAGAGAGAATTGATTTTGTGTGGGATAAGGAATTGTATTACAAACGAGATGAAGATGTCCTAGAAAAACCTGGGTACCCCCTCCACCCACCCCACCACCTTCTTTAGATTTGATTATTATTCTATGAAAATTAAAAATTAAGAAAATAAACTTGTAACTGAAATCAAGAAAAGAATGGAATCTGATTGAAAAAGACTGTTTGGTTCAATAGAAATCTATGGGCCGAGGTGTCAGTGTTTGTCCCTAAATTGCCTCTGAACAAAACAAAGTACATATATTATGACATTATGTATTGTATGGTGATTATGCAATCAAAATCTTGAATTTTTTTTATTAAGTAAAAAAAACATGTTTCAAACATACATAAAGATTAGCCAATTATTGTTGATTATATTGGCCCCTCTTTGCTTATTTTAGTTGGATTTTAAAATATTAATGGGTAAAATGAATTGTTCTTTTGGGGTATGTTTTGTTTATTAAAATTATTTTGTTATATGAATCCAAATGTATTGTTCAAATATGATGAATTGTCACTTCATATTCTACTTCATCTCCTGGCCACTTTTGTAAGGTCATATTCAATGTTTCATGCCTCTTCGATTGTAGAGAAATACGACTTGGTGATAATTTTGCGTTGAAAAATAATGTAAAGCGCCGAAAGTGATTTTATAATTATCGTCTAGATAAAAGTTGTTCGAATTTTGTTGAGATTGTCATTTTGGAAGGTCTAATTCAATGTTTCATACATGTTTCAGTTAACGGAAAATTCAAATGTATGTTGATTTAGCGTTGAAAATAAGCGGAAGAGCCAAAAGCATCTTTATGAGTAATTGTCTAGTTGAAAGTTGGCCGAAATTTAAGTCGAGATTGAAATTCAAATATGTGCAAACTGTATGGCTGAAAAATAGTGTAGAGCGCCTAAAGTGTCTGGTTGAAAGTTGGCCAAAATTTAAATTGAGATTGCAATTCAAACTTTTGCAATTTTTTATTTACTCAAAATTTTAAGTGGAGATTTTGCAATCTAAATCTGAAGTTATGTTGCTAAGTGTAAAAAGGGTTATTTTGAAGGAATAATTTCATACTTCTATAATTCAGGTTTCATTCATTTTTTGAAGATTTAACCTCAATACAAGATTATACTCTAAAAAATCTTTACACTCTTCAGTTTGTAGTAATTTGCAAAGGGTTTTGAGTTAAGTTGTAAGTTAGTTTGAGTTTTAAAGGCAGATTGTGATTACATACTATCTTGCATGAATATGATATTATTAGGGAAGTGATCAAAAAATTTATGAGCATTAATTTACTTACTAATTAAAACGCGACTCTTAGAAAAAGATAAAATGAAACGTTATTTAATTCCTAATTAAAGCTTATATTTATGGAAAGACGTTTAATTGATCGCCTAAAGAAAGGTCTCTTTTAACCGAGTATTCATTAGATATAAAAAAAATTATAAGGACTTAATTGTCATCACATAATCTTCCTAAATCCTAAATATATATAGCTCCATTCCTAGGCATCAATATTTATTATTATTCCCTCTCTATTATCATGACAAAGATATGTTCAACATATTCAAAAAATGGGCTATTTTCTTTAAGTTACGAATTTAACCAGAAATCGATCAAATTTTGTATTTTTTTTTATAATTTGCTTAATTTTTTTTATTTGTCGTGCTTCATCAATATTGCATTAAAATCCATGCTCACAACTAATAAGAGTATGACAAAAAAAGTGAAAAAAATTAATTACAATCTCACCCACTCCAGAAACAAACATTATCAAAATAGTACTATTATCAAACAACATTACAAACTAAGCATATATTTTCCTCGATAAAACAACACCACAATTATATAACATCAAATATATAACCACAATCACAAGACAGGAAAGCTTACTAATTTAAGGAAGAACAGAAGAGTTGAGAGCAAGCTTGTTATAACCATAGTGATTACGAAGCCTAATGATAGAAATAGCGCAGATTATGATCATCAGCAACACCCCAACGAGCGAAGAGATCATGGCGGCTCCCCCACGGTCACAGAAGCTCTCGAATTTGTCGCATATTTTGTTCCACCGCGCGTGGGAATTCCCGTTCCTCCCCAGCTGCCCCATGAACACCGCCGCGCTTGCACCACCGGAGACAATAGCCACGTTCACCTATAAACTTGAAAAGGTTAAAAATCAAAGGATCCCACTTTCAGTTTTTTACAAATTTTGATTTATTTTTTTTTTCAAATATGTTAGTCTAATTTTAAGGTAATTAATTAGAGTTATAAAATTTAAAGTTGTGGCTGATAGTAGAACTATAATTCTAGTTATAAATAGTGAGGCACAATATACTAAAGCGACGCAAGATGAATTGTCCAAGCACAACTTAGTTGGTAAGACGTTTTTCTCCAAATAATAAGTCTTGAGGACATCGAAAACGAAAACATACCAAGTCCAAGACTGGAACAGCCAAGGGAGCGAGCCCTTTGAAACTGAGCTTGGATCCAGCAAAACCAACAGCCAGCATCAGCAAGTTGTGAAGAGCAGCATTGGCATTAGCAACCACAAAGAACCTGTGTTTTCACATCCACTGTGTCAAGTGTGTGAATTTTTGTTGCATAAATATTTTTGTGGGTTTAAAGTGTAGAAGATCATACACAAATGCCGGAGTGTGTTGGAACTTGGCACTGAGGGTGGCTCGGAGAGGCACTGTTCCGATCGTTGCAACAGTGAAGGTCTTCGTCTGCTTGTTAAGTGCCATAACCAGCGTAGCATCCAGTGTTAGTAGAAATGCAAGCAACCTAAGCACCTTGATGATCCAGTCTACCTTCGTGGAGGCTGCTGGAGCTTGGTCTTGGCCGACCTCCGGCTTTTCTCCTCCTTCTGAAGGCATTTCTGTGGCCGCAGTGGTGGTCAGGGGTATTGTGGAGGATTGTTGAATGGTGTGAAGTTGGGAAGGTAGCGATTTTTCATTGACAAACGCATGTATTATATATATACAGAGAGAGAGAAGCATTTAAATAGTAATTGTGTTTGGTTAGTCTAACTAAAAGCTAATCTCATGCAATTAGTTTCAGTAGTTGGGAAAAATCCATAAGTAAACTCAAATGGATACAATGTAGGTAAATATTGATTGGAAATTAGCATAGAGGGCTACACACTACACTAACTTGCACCATAAAGCAATCACAGTGTGTATCCCTCTCTCTCTCTCTGGGTGTGTGTGTGTGTGTTTATATAACAAAGCCAATTCATGAAACGAAAGCATTACACATAAGGTAACTTTGTCTTTCCAACTATATTTCATGACATTAAGTTACAGTAAATACATATATTAGGTAAGCATAACATTAACAAGAAAAAAATGACAACAATAGAACTTATACAAAAATGACAATAAAAAGTCATACTTTTCTTAGTCCTATACAAATAATGCAAGAGAATTCATATTACTACAGCCAGGATATGCACATCATATCTCTATGCCCTTGAAGAAGACAAGGACCAGAAATAGTCATTCACAACAGAAGATCAGAACATGTTATGAATTGTTCTATTTCCATTGCATTCTTAAGTTGTCACACCAACAACAACGTTGTTCACCTGTGATGATATATCAAATCAGTGTCTATTTGTTATTGCAATGGGAAAGTGACAGGAGTCGAATGACTAGAGTCGAACAACTCACCAACTTGCCGCTTTCATCAACAGTCATGGGATTATGAACGACGACTGTTTGATTATGAGACTGGGATGGCGCCTGCAACAGAAGAAAAAAAATTTTATCCATGTGTAAAAAACATGTAGTACAGTACTATTTCTTCCTGGGAGGGGTAGAGGAGGAACTAACTAACCAAGTGAGTAGGTGGCGATGCAGATGTTGCAATCCCTCCAGGTGGATGTACAGGAATAGGAACCCTTGCGTCGCCATTCTGAATAAGAAGAGACACATAACTATATTAAAAAACATACATGATTCGATATCACCTTATTATATGCAGTATCAGCACCATCCAGGAGCCACTAATCAGAGAAACCACCATATATTATCGTAACTAATCAATAATAATCTCCTTCTCATGTCCACATTTTACAAACACATATTGCAACCCATAAGAAGTGCAAGTGGGTACGGAAAGTAGTACACAAAAGAAACTCATACACACCTAGGATAAGAATAACATTCCCTAATGATACATATTATATATCCTTCTCACTTTCCCCATTGGCATTTCCTCATCATTTTCTCAAAGCATACATACCTAGAGAAGAGGGATAAAGAAGAGACTCCTCATTCCCCCAGTATAATCCCTCTCACACTCTTTGTATTAATTCTTTTAATAAATGGCTAATAAGTAACAAACAATCAAAAATATTTGGTGTCTTTAAAACATAACCACAACCAGGTAGTAAGAAACCTATGGAGTTCAAGTATTGTAACATTTCTTGTATCTTTTCCTTGATTGCGAAGCAGTTAAGCCTGGTATTAAAAAAATAAGCATGCACGTAGCTAACGAACAGAGAGAGATAGCATATTTTCTCTTTTCACGCCAAGTTGTTGGCAAAGGCTACTAGCAGAAAACTACTTGGCTCAGTCCTATATTTGCAATACATTTTTTATATTCAGAGGTGCGTGTGAGGGAGAGTAAGAGCACAGTACTAACATTAACGTTTGTAATGAAATGGCAAACGGCACATTTAACTGATGGAGCTCCAGCTGGATACATGAGCATGGTATGGCAGTTTCCACAGTTGACATGAGCGATATTACTAGAAGCTGGTGGAGGTGTTGTTGGTAGTGGTGCTACTGCTGCTGGCCCTACCAATTCATCATTGAGCAACAATCAGATAAAAATCAGGGAAATGCCAAGGATCTAAGCATTACTGAAATTGGTTCGAGGAAAACATGATAAAAGGACCAAGCACAATATACACAGCTATGATCCATCAATTTCATACCAGGTACAAGGTTCACTGTGTGGCAGCAAGAGCACCTAACACTTGCAGCCCCTCGAGCGTGCATAAGTAATGTTCGGCAGCCTCCACATATTAGTTGAGCCATTTCCATCCCTGCATATAGCAATAAAACTTCAGTAAAATTGAAACTAACTGAAAGCATGGAGAGACAATGAGAGGCACGTGCAATCGATAAATCATAACATTTCTAAGTGATATTAGAAACACTCTTGAAGCTTAAGAGGACTAAGCAAACTGCCACCGGAAATTTCAGCTGAAAATATCAGCACAGTGAGGAAGTTGCAACGGAGTGCAAGCAGTACATGTGCATCAAATTATGACGTTTCCTAGATATAAGAGTCTTAAGATTTACCAGCAGGAGGGACAGCAGTGATCACATTACATATTGCACAGCAAACATTAGTAGCTCCTCGGGGGTAAAGAAGCACCGTTCTACACCCGGTGCAAATTATTTGGCTCTGCATTTCTACAGAAACCTAAATTGTGAAAAAGGGTAAAAGAACAAAAAAATATTAGCATTTGGTGCAGACGAAATAGCATATACAGCTAATGGAAATCTTTAAGTAGCTATCGAGCATATTCATGTAAATGAGTTCAATTCCAGCAAAAATAAAACTTAATTAGTTTAGAGTTATAACAATTATCGAAAATCACAATAAGCTAAACGAAAACAAACTGTACGGGTGATCTTAATGGTCATCTTTTGTGGGTAAAAATCCACGAAATGATAATTTTGAAACAAAATCGATACAATATAATCGAATAAATAGGAAAAACTAGATCACAACAGATTATTAATCTATTTCACGTAAGCAAAAAACTAACCTTAAGGAACAGAGACGAGATCTCGCGAATCGCGAAACCGTGTATAAAACTAAATATTTGATAATACTCCACGAAAACTGTATGAAGAACAGAAGATCAAGTTATGAGAAGTATGCTTACCTGCGAATAATTGGATGAATTTCTATCAAATTAGAGATATGATTACTCGGAATCGCTGAGAATCTGACTGCAGCAATCGAAAAACAAATTCAGTTAATCGTATGAGATTGGATTAGATTACTCAGAATTTTGTTCTTCTCCAATCTCCGCTATAAAATTTTACAATAAGGGAAAACCTGACTTTCTGACGAATTCCCCCAAACGAAGAAGACTAAAAGAAAATTATTTTCTTGGGATTTTTTATTATTAATTTTACAATATTAATATAATATTTAGATATTGTATAATTGGAGTTTGGTTAAACTTAGGAAGGATACAGTTTAATAGAGTATTATTATACGATTTTATTTTATTTTTGGACATTATATACGTGATTATAATGGAAAAAATCATTCTGGTCTCACTGCAGTAGAATGATTATGTGTTAACCTTAATGAAGCAACGATTGTTTGTACTCTAATTAATCATCTTTCCTTCGTTTGCTTTATCGAAATATATGGAAATTCTTTACAAAATAAAATGTACAACTAAACTTTTTTGTATCATTTCACAAAACTCTCAATTATCTTACTATCAAACCTTTTTTTATTTAATAAAAGAAAATTAATACTCCTATTATACGGAGTACATAATTTTTCAGCTAATTTATAAATTGCACATAAATATAACTAAACAAGAACAAAATGATGTATTTTAAGATTTAATCTCTGTTCTAATGCAATTAACTAAAATTTGATGATTTTAATTTCATCATAAACTCGCAATAAATTTCTATTTAATCTATTTACGTCCATATCCTAAAGAAAATGACGATCTTCCTAAGTAAATGACATGTCAAGTCTTTAGGTACGGATATAATTATGGAGTATTAAATAATTATATTTGAATTATTTTAGTTTTGTAGCGTTTCAATAAATCATCACTGTGGGTATAATTATTTATTCTGAAATCTGAATGAATAACGAAATATTAGTCTGTTACACTTTGGAGGGGTAAAAGAATAGTTTTCCATGATTATTTTGGAAAAGCAAAAAAAAGTAATATCAAAATAAACATATATAGCGATCCCTATATATATAGTAATATCAAAATAAACATATATATATATATATAAACAATACTAGTACATATTTATCATTATCATATGTACATGATTTTAAAAAAGCAAAAGAATAAAAAAAAACTCTTAGAGCAAAATTCTAATAACACCAACTGCCACCTCAGCTAAGTCATGAACCTCCTTATTCACGGCGCTAAGCGGCGTCGCCGCCGCCGTATTCCCGAAGCTGCCCTCGCAAATCTCGGCCTCCCACGCGGCGTCGCTCATCCCGAACTCGGCGAATTTCGGCACGCCTTTCGTCAGCGCCGCCACCGCTTCGGGAACGTCGGCGGCGATCACCGCCTTGTACGAGATCCAGCACTGGTCCAGCGCCTTCCTCATCTCCGGATCGCGGCGCCGCCTCAGCTCCTCGACGGCCGACATAGCCGCCTCCGCCTTGGACTTGACGGCGTCGACCAGAATCAGCCCGAGCCCTGCCACGTCGGCGGTGGCGCTGAGCGGGAAATCGCGGAGCGTGGCGACGCAGAGGTCGTAATTTGGGGTGTTTGAGCATACGGTTTCGATTAGGGTTTGCTCCTTGAGCTGTGTTATCTCATGCATTTGTAGAAGTGTGAGTATAATAAATGGAATCTTCATCCTCTCTCTATATCTCTTTGTATATAATGTAGAGTTTAAGAAAATGAGATGGTTATGATTTGTGAGTGGTATTATATATTGAGGAATATGAGCATGATTAAGGGTTAATTGGTCTAGTAATTAATTTTTTATACAACGGAAAATTCATACTACAGTACTACTATATATTGTATTTGTATAACTCATTACTGAATCGGCTTATCAAAGTATTTTGCTATAGTGAAAATACAAAAGGTAGTTATAAAGAACCGAAAAATAGTACTAGTAGGTGGCGTTCGATTGCCATGACTAATATCATGAGATTATCCATATAGGATTAAGTTGTGGGATTATTTTAGTTTGAGGGGGAGACTATGACTAATTATCATGAGACTATTCATCTAGGATTAAGTTGAAGGGTTCAATCTTATGAACCAAACATGATACATATTTAATCATGAGATTTAATCTTGCCAACCGAACACCTTGTATTCATTAGTTTTCAGTATCCACGTACAAATTACTAATTCAAACTATTTTTTACCACGATTATGTGTTCTCGACTCACGGTTTACTAATTCGTAAACCGACGGTTCCGGTTTCGAGAAATGTGGAACCGGAACCGAACCGTGAGGCTATTTCACGGTTCCGATTTCGGTTTGAAAACCGGCGGTTCCGGTTCCGAACCTCCGGTTTCCAGTGGTTTTTCGTGGTTCCGGCTAGATTTCACGATTTTCCGACGATTTTTCACGGTTCCGGTTTGGAACCGTCCAGAACCGGCGGTTCCGGCACGATTTCTGTTCGTAAAATTTGGAACCGGAACCGGCCCACGATTCAAAATATGGCGGTTCCGGTTCAAGAAAAAAGTCACGGTTTCGGTTCGGAACCGGAACCGGCGGTTACGGTTCCGCGATTAACCGCCGGAACCAAAAACCTTGGACATCTCTATCATAATCTACTAATTTATTCATTCACAACACAAGCTACCTAATAAAATGAGATGTATTCTCGACTCACGGTACGTTCTACCTAGCGACTAGCGTACACTATTTTGTGTGACGGGACACTATTAAAATATTCAATCTAGCGTACACTATTTTGTGCGCTCAAGGGATATTTTGCTCTTAAATGTATTCAAATTAACCTTGCTTCGCAATTAAGAAGCTTTGTGGTAGTGGATTGTAGGCAAAAAAATCGATCGGGAGAGGATCCCCGGCCGTGGAGGAATCACAGCAGGGCTCTGCTGCCCCTCACATTCCAATTTTTTTAATAATAACAAATAATATTAAAAAAAAATTAATAAAAAATTTGAATGTGAGGAGCAGCAGGACCCTGCTGTGATTCGTCCGCAGCAGGGGATCCTCTCCCAAAATCGATTCGCCTCGCGACTAATTAAAAACCTTTACAACTACTCGTACTATAAATAAATTATAAGCAAAATTAGGTAGTGATCCCAAATAATTAAAGTGGCTTTACGTTTTTATGCTTATCTTATTGCAGGGAATGCTTGAGCTAGTAATCCGAAACTAAACATTGGATAACTTGATTCACTTCTCAAGTCTGTGTTCGTATGATGTGAATTAATTACTAAAGCTTGTTTTGAGAGATCTAGTAAAGATGAAGCCTTGTGATATTTTCAAATTCATGATAATCATCCATTACTCTACACTTGATGTGACATTAGAGATGTGATTAGCAGTTGAGTATATTATAACTTATCTCTTCATATCACACTTGATGAGAAACTAAAGAAATTTATTACTATAGGACAAACTTAGCTACATATTTTTCTTCATGCGTAAAATAATTATTGGGTATTCTAGGTGCGAGATAACTTTGTTTTACCAAATAAATTTAATAAACTATCTTCTTAATTAATTGTTCTCAACCCCAATTACTCAAAGATTAAAGTAATAAATTAGCTTTGGACGATACCAAAGAAAAGAATATAATGATATAATGAATCATGAATATGCTTTATCTTTGTGCGGCCTATCTTTTGCAGTTTAATGTCACTTTTGTATTGGACTATAAAACAAATATCTTCTGTAAAGTATTAAATAAATTAAAGTCTAGGAAATGGACGGACGATTTTTCATTTCAAATCAACGGACGCAGCCTTATTTCAATTACTTTAACTCTTATGCTCTAATCACTACTAATGGGAATTGGCACATAGTTTTCAAATATTGTGGGCACTTTATATGGCTTTCTTGTATGAGATCTTGAATATGTATTTCATTATAATCATCATACTTTAAATCTTGGTTGAATATCCAAAACATCCACCAATTAACATATTAGTGAACGAACGACTATGTCCCTACCCTCAACTTCACATGATAAGTAGTACTTACTATATGTTACTCCTACTATGATTATAAGTACTACTATATGTTACTACTAGTTTCCATTCTCACAACAAGATATTTTCTACTATAGTAACCGAGATATGTAATGCGATAATCCCAAATCATAAGTGCATATGAATTCATTAGAATCTTTGTGAAAATGGGTATAACCTTCCAATCGATTAGTTACAACCAATTAGAATCCATCTAAACGATGAGTTCATTTTATTTTCAATTTGTTCGCTCAACCAATAGAAAATCAACATTTAGTATCTACATTTTTTTAACTCTCAATTATTTTAATATTCTTAGGCCCATAACTTAACATTAGTAAATCTTCAATTGGGCTGACTATATAACCATACAAATTTAAGTGAACATGTATTGGCTGGCCAAATATATTAAAAAATTCCATCAAATACTAATATATTTTCATATTTATTTCCTTGGATGATAGAATAAAAGTATACAAAACACGATTAAAGCGAAATTTCATGTATTTCATTTCATTTCACACATGAGAAAAACTTCAGCAAAATTGGACAGGTCCAACTTCACAAATTAGAGTTACAGTTCCGCTTATTCCATCCGGAAATTAATAAATAAAAAATATGCAAATCTTAACCCCTTAACCATTTAAATCTCTTTTGCTGACAAGGATTGGTCTGAATCTTAAACTCTTGCCCAATAGGGAAATTTAAATTGGAAAGCTCCAACTTTACAAACTGATCACATCCTTGTGTGCTATTCTTCCTCAATCCAAGAATGGTGGCACTACCAACTATCCAATTTTGACACAAAGCAAAATCCCCATTCAAAACCTTTGATTCAACAATCACTTCATTCCCCACCACCATCATCCAAGAACACTTGCCCAGAGCTATTCCCTCTCTCTCCAATCACAACCAGCAAATGGAACGCCGTCGCCCTCGCCGCTTTTGTCGTCATTGTTAGTAATTCTTGTATTCACCTAATGAGCGCAGCGTAAACTGCATACAAGAATAACAGATCTAGATTTATAATCATATTGCAAGTTGAACATATAAAACACAACGGAACTAAATCTTACTTGTTGTGTTGTTTTCTTCTACGATTGAATCATGCAAGTTGAATCCACTACTATCGAGGTCCACGTGCAATCCAATCCGATGCAGGAACTATCCCGGTACAATTGCTCCGTAGAAGAATGCTAGGAATTCTCTCTACAAAACTTTATGTAGTTCTCTATACTGTTATTCTATTTCTCTTCCCCAAGAATAAATAATCATTATATAGATGAAGAGTCACTAGGGCTTGGACTTATGGACTAATATATAATTACTTAATCCATATTAATCTAATTATAACTCATTTCCTTTCGGTCATAGCCTCGCCCTGCATTGCTATGATGCTCCTGCCGCTAACGTGCACGTTGATCGATTCAGAATTCTCCGGCGGCCGGGTTGAGGAAGTCGGGGAAGTAAGTCTTCTTCCCCGGCCAGACCTGGCTTTCGTACGGAACGCCGTTGCGCTTGATGTAAATATCGGCTTTTAATCCTCTCTGGTAAGTCTCATACGATTCATCGATGCCAATTCCTGCAGATTTGGGTGAAATTTCAGCTCATATTCATCGATTCTAAAGAATAATTCGTTCAATTGAACTAATTTTTACCTAGATTGACAATGACGATGTATTTCTGGCTATTTTTGTGAAGCTCGTCGACGAAATTCTTCATCAAATCGGCGAGAAATTGACTGGATCCAGAGTGAAATCTTTGTATTTATGTCTGTCCACATCGGTTCCAATGGAATGCTTGCGTTTTTACAGCCGGCGACGACGCCTTCGACATCATGAACATCTTTGTATCCATATCTGCATTGGTGAAACCCTAGAAACGGAGTTCATGATCAATTCACAAAATTAGCCCCAATTTTTCAGTAATTCATCAAATTGAGCTGAAATTATGATTTTATTGAGTGCGAATTACCGAAGGACCAGTAAGGCATCGGAGCGGGGCGGCCGATGAGCTCGGTGTACTGCTCCATCACGAGCTCCGGCGTCGGACCGGCGAAGAAGTACAGATCGAGAATTCCTCCGATCACCTTGTAGGTGATTCGGTCGCCGGAGTAGACGACATCCATGCCGTTACTGTTGAGCAGTAAGACGCCGAGAGTGGTTCCGTTAGGCCTGACGTCCATGTAGAAAGGGTGGGCTCCGTACAAGTTCACGTCGGTGTTCACGCTGCCAATATCGGCGTTCCAGAGTATGAGCATCTGGTCGGGCTGGAGCTTGAAGGAGCCCTTCGTGTGCTCTCCGATGCTGTAGAGGTTCAAGCCGTTTTGTGGTGGGAGCGACGACAGACACTGCAATGTTGCTAATTCCAAGGTTGAAGTTTGTCACAAGATTGGAGGAGTAGGTGGTGATCATCATCACCATGTTGTTGGTGGAGTGGAAGAGATGGGAGGCGAGGTGGCAAGTGAAAGCATGTGAAGATTGTATATGCATTCACCGCAACTCATATAGTAGTACTTACTAGTTGATGTTGATATAGGAGTGATGCACCCATCACATATCAATTCTGATCTCTCTCCATAATTCTCCTCGTCTTCTTCTTCTTGGTTTCGATGATCTGATGAGAGTAAAGTGAGTTGATGTTCATATTTCGCCTTCACCAACTCATCGTCGTCGTTAGGTATGTTGATGGGTGGTATCAATGTTGTTTCTCCTCTTCCTCTTATCACAAAAGGTGTGATGAGTTCCTCTACCACCTCATTTGTTGGAAGAAGGATCTTGTCTTTCTCAATAACTCTGGTGGATATAAAAACACATGACAATAAATAAGGATAATCTAACAAGTAATGACATGATATAGAGATGAATCATACTCAGTGTCGAAGGCACACTTGATTGTTGGTTACAAACCTATCCCACGTCGGATGAGTGAGGAAAGTTGGAAGGTGTATATAATTCATGTTCAACCCCAATTAGTTGATGCATTTTGGGAGTGACCCAAAAACAAATCCGTGCGGGCTTAACCCAAAGCGGACAATATCAAACTAATGTTGCAGTCGACGATCCTAACAAGTGGTATCAGAGCCCAAGTGGCTATTGGTTGTGCCTGGATGAGCCCCGGTTAGGGTCGGCCCTGAAGAACTCGGGTTAGAGTCGGGCACAGGATGACCCAGGGGCCAGGGTTGGAACAACCCATGTTTGTGTCGATTGCATTTCTGATGTGGTCTCGGTGCCCTGAAGGACTCGGGTTAGAGTCGGGCCCAGGATGACCCAGGGCCCAGGGTTGGAACAACCCATGTTTGTGTCGACTGCGTTTCCAATGTGGTCTCGGTTTGAGGGGAGGTTTGTTGGGTTACAAACCTATTCCACATCGGATGAGTGAGGGAAGTTGGAAGGTGTATATAATGCGTTTCCGATGTGGTCTCGGCTTGAGGGGAGGTTTGTTGGGTTACAAACCTATCCCACATTGGATGAGTGAGGGAAGTTGAAAGGTGTATATAATTCATGTCCAACCCCAATTAGTTTGATGTCTTTTGGGAGTGACCCAAAAACAAATCCGTGCGGGCTTGACCCAAAGCGGACAATATCAAACTAATGTTGCAGCCGACGATCCTAACAAGTGGTATCAGAGCCCATGTGGCTATGGGTTGTGCCTGGATGAGCCCCGGTTAGGGTCGGGCCCTGAAGGACTCGGATTAGAGTCGGGCTCAGGATGACCCAGGGGCCAGGGTTGGAACGACCCATGTTTGTGTCGACTGCATTCCCGATGTGGTCTCGGTTTGAGGAGAGGTTTGTTGGGTTACAAACCTATCCCACATCGGATGAGTAAGGGAAGTTGGAAGGTGTATATAATTCCTGCCCAACTCCAATTAGTTTGAGGCCTTTTGGGAGTGACCCAAAAACAAATCTGTGCGGGCTTGACCCAAAGCGGACAATATCAAACTAATGTTGCCGTCGACGATCCTAAGTGGACGATATATCTGCAGAGCGTACAATGGTATATCCAATAGTTGGGTAAAAAAGATATGCTGCATACATCACATTTGTAGTTAAATATGATATATTCTGATGGGACATGAAAAGAGAGAGAAAGAGAGTGATGATGGTCTTCCCTTTGGATAATCTGAGGCAAGGAAGCACATTTCTCATGGATCCAATATTGGCACATAAGAACTATCCTTGCGCCTGGTGGTGCCCGCAAGCATCGCACTTGAAAGAGCACCTTCTCCTACACAACTTCAAATTGTGGATGGGGTGACATGGATGACGTATGATGGAGCGCCATTGGTCATCATCACGGGTTGCTTCTGCTGCTGCATTGATCAGGTCACTGTCATGCGCGCATACTTAACTCTGGTTCGAGCCGTTGGATGAGTATGTGTCCAGGGTGGTGCAATGGATACCGTATCTCTGCACATTCTTCGTGTAATAGATTTGAATACTCACATCCATTGATGCTGCATCCATAAGCTTGCTCCCCGCTACCAAACCGCACTTCACAACCATAAATAATCTCCTCCGCGAGTTTCCACCAGAGTGAGTGGATGCTTGTGGCTCCAATGATCGACCATCTCTCTCTCAACCTCCTCCTCCATCTCTATCTTCTCACTCATTTTGCTAATTCCGGAAAACATTTACTGACAAACATATAGCACAAACATCAATAAAATCATTCAACATTAACAACAAAGCATTTCACTCAAAGACTCTTCTTCTGCCTTTCTCTGTTTCATGTAATTATCTTTTAGTGATGAGTCTAATTATATTCTCAATTATTATGTACACTGCTTTGAGGATCTATCTTTTTAAAAGCACAAACTGAATGGTTCAGCTTGTGTTTTAGTACATGTAACTGTTACATCTAAACACAATATGGAAAAAGAACGTAAAACAATCACTATGCCTTTCTCTTTATCTTTGAATTTGGCTTTTTCTTTTTTAACATCTTTGTCTTTTTGTTTTTCTTATGGAATTGCATTGCTATCTTAGAATAGAAAAAGAATTAACTATACCATCGTTGAATGATGTTTTTTTTGTAATATTTCTGTTTGTGGCATTTTGTTTTAGCAGGAATCTTTGGTGCAAAAAAAAAGAAAGTTTTGGTAGCACTAATGAACAATAAAATATACAAAGGCTGATGACAGTCAACAGGCTCCTACTATTTCTGCTTCTCAAAGAATTTACAGAGTAACCAATCAAAAAATCAAAATGTTGTTTAGAGTTACATAAGGTGGTGTAATCAGCCAGTAGTATTGTTGTATGAAATCTTGAGAATAACAGAGAGAGGAATATTAACCAAATGGCCTTGATTCCCAAACAACCCTATCCTCCCATAGCTTGCCACTGAACTGTTCATGGTGGCGCTAATGAACACACTCAACACCTGCTTCTCTCCACCGCCAATTGAGAAGTGCGCCGGCGTCACCTTCACCGAGGCTCCATAAGGCGCGCTCCACCCGACGCTGTACGTCTCGTTGCCACCGACATTGGTCACAACTCGCTGCACGGTCACGGACTGGTTCAGCTTCGATACCGTGATCGAGGGCAGGTTGAGGTCGGTGGCGTTCAAGGTCGGACCCCCGCAGCTCGCTCCCGTGTAGTTCAGGACTACAGGAGACGAGCCGTTGATTCCGCACAGGAACGAGATGTAATCATCATAGCCTGCGCAGTAACCCCACTTACGTTAGCTTCTAAGGGTAGTTTAGTAATTTAACGGGAGTAGAGCGAAAGAGGGGGGACGTACCCGAATCAAGAATGAGGCCGGGGTCCAACGCTCCGGTGGCATTGACAAATCCGCTCCCCATGTCGAAGGGAGTGGCCGGAGACTGGTTCGCGTCGGGGTTGGTGTAGGCTCGCTGGGCCATGATCGGCCCACCCTTTTGATCGTTGAGGGATGCCGTTGTCGAGAGGGCAGATCCGATCGCGGACGGAGAGAAAGAAGGGAACTTCTGCTTGATTAAGGCTGCAAGTCCAGCAATGTGAGGAGCTGCCATGCTTGTTCCAGACATCATTGCAAAGCTCTCACCTACACAAGTCAAGAAAACAGTGAGCTCGATGATGAAGCGCAACCTAATTGGTAAAATTACTATTGTCACGGGTAAATGAGGAACTATAATTGATCCTCTTATACAAAGTTATACCTCGAAACTCGACAGAGTCCAGGCCACGTGAGCTCCATGCGGACCATATGAAGTTCCCGGGTGCAACGACGTTTGGTTTTAGTATGTCGGCGTTATCAAGAGAATTGTCTTCTGGGTCTGGCCCCCTAGCAGAATAATACATAACCTTAGGAGCAGAGTGGCCGAAATTTGCTTTTATTCCACCAGAAACACTTGCTAGTCCCCCAAATTTAACTATTTTCTTCGAGCTGTCATCTCTCACCAAAGAAGAATTGTAATAATGTAGAAAGATCTGCATCAATGTATCAGCATATACGCGTTATGGAACAATCATTTTCATGCTAGGAAGTTGGAAGCAAGCATACTCACTTTTGAATCATCCGGTGATGGGATTATAATTCCGGGGATCCTCATTGGGACTGGGTTGAGCTGGAAGCCGATAACATATGGATCCATGTAGAACACGACGCCAGCTGCACTGAGGTTGTCTGCGGTCTCTAGGGCTTGTTTGATGGTGGAGAGTCCGAGAACGAACCGAATAGAGTAGCTGCAGATCAGAAGGTTCCCTTTGACAACACTCTGATTGAAGTTGCTGGCGTCTTGGCATTCGCTAACATACAAGTCATTCGCGGCTGCTGTTGTTGTGTTTAAGGCGTGGATAGCAGAAACTAAGGTGTACATCGAGTCTTCATCGGTTCCAGCTGTGGAGAAAACAGATAAAAACCGAGTAAAATTTCATGCTATTTTATCGACAGCATAGTTGTTGATCAAGAATTTGAACTATGAAGCTTACGAGCCAGTCCAACACCAGAGATTGTGATGTTGTTGCCAAGGACTATAGAGTTACTATAGGTCCGGTCGTGAGTTGCAGCGCCAACAGTGAAGATCCATGGGCTGAAGGAAGAGACGCTCCTGGGAGACGGCCCCGTGTTTCCTGCTGCCTGCACAACAAAAATCTCTGCCTTAACGGCCGACAGCAAAGCCATGTCTATGGGATTAAAGAAAGTGGCGATGCCGGGAGGTCGCCTGTTTGGTGTTATTGACAAGCTTATTATGTCCACTCCATCTTGTGCAGCCTACAAATGCAAACACATGATATTGGAAATCCAATGTGATCGAATAACGAAATTTTGAAGAAGAAAGACTGATCTTGATGAACAATGGCAACATATGTTGAGACATTCTTACTTGATCTATGGCAGCAACTACATCTGCAGCAAAGCCTCCGAAGCTCTTGTACAACGCCTTATAAACAGCAACGCTGTAACATATCAGAATCGGGTCAATGCATAACTCAGCCTACAAACAACAAATAGAGAGTCGAAGCAAGATTCTTACTGTGAACGAGGAGCCATTCCACTGGCATTTCCAAAGGTATGTCCAGCTACCACAACTTCAATTCCATGATTTCCTGCTGCAATAGACGCTGTGTGCCTGCAATAGTTTTTGTATAACGCAAAGGAATATAACAAATACAATTACGTAATAATGGTAAAGGCAGAGGGAGAAGACATACGTCCCATGGCCATCGCCATCAAATGGCGAAGCATAGTCCTGTGTGGCATTAAAAATCCCTCTAGTTATCGCAGAGGCTGCAAAATGGCGTGCCCCAACGAGCTTTCTGTTGCAGGATCCGGATGGAAAGTCTCGTGTGACCTCACAGATTCCCGTGAAATGCTGTGGAACAGGGTATGGCTTGTCAGGCGTATAATCAGAGAAGCTAGGGTGCGTGGGGTCAATCCCAGTGTCGATGAATCCAATAACAACCCCTTCTCCCGCTGTGTCAAATCCGCCTTCTTGTGCCCATGCTCCTTGAGGAAGACCAAGAAACTGCGGTGTATGAGTAGTAGCAGTCCTGACTGAGAAATCCAACACCACATTCGACACCTCCCTCCTCGTTGACAGCTTGTAAGCCTTCAAAAACATCACAAAAACACGCAATGAGCACAGACAACATGACACACACACTTGCTGCTCAGTGTATTAGGTAACATGGCAATGACCAAACTCGGGACCATACTAACCTGTTGTTGGGTGACAAGCACAGCAAATCCATTGATTAGGTAACGGTAGCTGTAGAGCTTTAGATAGGTTTCACCCCTCAATGCTCGTTTTAACAGAGAATCATGCACACGGTCTACGTATGGCTTATGGCCCCGATCCGTCCTTGACGTATTTCTGATTTCACCACAGTTGAAGCACATTGAGTTTATCAGTGATAATAATAACACAGTCAATAAATAGGAAATCTATAGCCCTAATTGCCAAATGCAAATGACAACTTCGATCAATATCAATTACTTTAACATTTTCTTACAAGAGGCTAAATCACTACAGTCTACAACAATCTTCATACAAAGATAAGAGCTTTATAGACATTAATAACTTAATGTTTTCCAACAAAGGAAACAAAACAATTCTTTGATTGAGTCTGAATGCCAGAATCAAATGCACCTCAAGTGCAATAAAATAGTACAAACTAGATTCCCAAAATATACAAAACCCCACTACATCAAAAACGGACAAAATTACTCAAACTTGCCACTAGATTAGAAACAACATTTGATTCAAGAAAAACTAAAAATAACTCAACAAATACAAAACAAAACACAGAACACAGGGGGGGGGGGAATTCAATCTCGCCATAGCCTTTAAACAATTATAGTACTCTCGAATTAAAACAAAATTCTCAATAAAATTTGTACCTTGGTTTATCAAATCTACTCATTCCCTCAGACCCATTGCCTTTAACATGGTGCCCCTTCTTAACTCTAAGCTCATCATAGAAATGAGAAGCTGGGGCTTGTTTGAGAGTGACAATATACACAGCAGTAACATTATATGCATCACCCTGAGCACAGCCAAACACAGCCAAACACAGCATTACACCCCAAAACCCAACTCCCCACCTTCCCTCCATTAGCATTGCAAAAGCTTCCCCTTTTTAGCAATGACCAAAAACCTAAGAAACACAGAATTCTTCCTTGAATGGGAAGGTGGGAAGGTACGTCGCTTTCTTCAAGAAGTACAACCTCCCATTTCGCCAAGATTCAATCTTTCCCACTTTCTTGAAATGCAGAGGTACAACCCTTGCTCCAATTCCAAGATGTGCAGACTCACAGCCCTTTAATGGTTTTCCAGCACAAGCTTCTCCCTTTTACAGTAGAAGAAAAAAAGATGAACCCTTTTTCGCACTCACTCCACTACTCACTTAAATATCTGCATTTATTATAAAATTTATTAATAGGTACACACAAATGTTAGGCAGTATGATGCTATTGACTGCTACTGTGGCATTTATTTCCATTCTTATTTTGCTTCTATTTATATATTCAATTCTTTTATGTGAATTTATAAATGAATTTAAGCAAGATAAAGAGAGGAGTGAATCTGCCACCTAGACTTGGGCGGCGTGCAGATAAACGTTTTTGTTTACACGTAAACAAGAATCATCAACGGGCATATTGAAAAAAAATGGATCTTTTATCTTTTGGTGTTATTCGTTTCCTTTCAACTAGGTTTTTGTTTGTCTGCTTCTTAATTCTTGCCCTTTGATTGTGATGAAAACTGCCCAAAACGTTTAACCGATTGGTAAGAAATGTAGTACTAGTTTTTACTTATTGACGGTTAAAGGATTCATCTAGGAGAGCTATTAGAGCATAGGAGGTGTAAATGAAGTGATAAATTATTATATTTATTTATTTATTTATTTTAAAATATTTTTTAAGTGGAAAGATATTTGAGAAGGTATTATACGTTTTTGATCTTAAAGCATTATCTTTAGTTTTCAATCAATGAAGAGATAAAATCTTATAACTATCATATTTGTCTATTTTTATAAAAATTCATTCTTCAAGGAGGAAGGTATGTGAGAAGATATTATAGTATTTTTATATTTTAGAATACATTTTATACTATTTTTATTATTTTAGAAAAGAGTGAACTTCGCAAATGGTCCATGAACCATGCGTTTTGCACGCAAATGGTACCTAAACTTTAAAAATATCGTGGGTAGTCCATGAACTAAGGTATAATCAGATTTTTAATACTTTTTCACTATTCGTCGCAATTTTGCACCAAAAATGCCTCCAAGGCATGAAGGGCATTTTTGGACTTTCATATCTAGATACTAGATTTGATATTTTCTTATAGTTTGAGTACCTAAAATGATATTATTCACTTCACTTTTTCAATCACTTTATGTCATATCTTTTTTCTCTCATTTTCTCTAAAAGTTTTAGGAAGTAAAAATTAAAATAAAAAATAATATGAAAATTCTTAAATATATTAATTATAAAAATCAAAATTATAAATTTAATTATAAAAATAATTTGTAGCAAAATTTTATTTTGATTCTGATTTGATTATTTTTTAATATTAAAAAATATTGAACCAGAATCAAATTAAATTTAGCTAAAATTTATTTTGATAATTAAATTTATTATTTTAAATTTTATTCCATATTTAAGAAGTGTATCTTTTTTTTTTTTAATTTTTTACTTCCTAATATTTTAGAAAAAGATAGAGATAGAAGATATGACATAAAGTGATTGAAAAAAGTGAAGTGAATAATATCATTTTAGGTACTCAAACTATAAGAAAATATCATAGGACTAGAGAGAAAGATAAAGAAAATATCAAATACAATACCTAGATATGAAAGTCCAAAAATGCCCTTTCATATTTAGCTAAAATGCCCTTTATACTTTTTCACTATGCATTTTTGGTGCAAAATTATAATGCATAGTGAAAAAGTATAAAAAATGTGATTACACCTTAGTTAAGAGACTATCCACGATATTTTTAAAGTTTATGTACTATTTGTGTGCAAAACGCATAGTTCATGGACCATTTATGTAGTTCACTCTTTATAAAATAATTTACCTATTTATATATCCTTTTCCCTTTAAAATTTGTTATTTTTAGAAGGATATATTTTTCTTCTTGAGAATGTAAATAGATGATATATATTCTCTACGTACCTTTCCTTCTTGAGGAATGCCTTTCAACTTTCAAGTTTCAACAAGATCCAAATGAAAATGAAAATAGAAACAAAAATTAAAAATATTGTTAGTTTAGGGGAATGGAAGAATAACTACTTTAATAGGCTAAAAAAATTTATTTCTCTAATACAATAATAATGTATAAAATTAAAATGTAGAAATGAATAAGAGTAGGGAAAAGAGTAATGCATGGTTGGTAATTGTGAAATGTAAAGTGTAGATGTGGTGAGCATTAAAAAAATTGTGGCCATTATTAAAGCATATTATCATACCCTGATTTTCTGGCACTCAAATGGGGAGCACTACATATGGAATCATTTTTATCATAAAATTATGTACACAGCTTTTATTTAGAATTGCATGTTCATTTTCTTTCGATTTCCCCCCAGAAAAATATTTTATGGTTACGGAGTAGTATTTTATTTATTGTTTAAAATAATGCTCCACTTTACAACTCATATGTTTATATAAGATAACTCATATATATATATAGATATATATGAGATCGAAAATATATTAGATTTTTGTTGTACTTGAAGTGTATCATAAAATATAATAATTAAAGATATAAAGGCAAAAGAAGAATCTCAAATAAAAGTATATATTAATATGAAGTCAAAATGGATGGGTAGGATACCACAATGAAGTATTTGCACGTATATAATAATTTATTAATTAAGTGACAACAAATAATTGCATTAATTCTGCACTTTTGGAGGTATTCAACGAGACAACAGCACGTGTAATTCCAAATAATAATTAAATAAAAGAACAAATTCTTGATCTCAAAAAGTTGAAAATACATAATTTATTTATACATTGTGTTTTCTCATCAACCAATTATTTCCATCAATTATAATGTCAAGAATCGAACATGGATAAGTACTTCAATTAATTCACCAATGGTTGTATCTATGATTTCTGAATTAATTATGTATCGATCACACGATTATGCTATATAGTATTTGGAGATTAATTAAAAATAAATTAATGCATGTGGTGTAATCGATATTATCATTGTTTCGATAGTAAGTGGATTATAATGATTCCATCTCTTCATGCCTCCCCACAGTAAAAAAGGGTCATTTTGATTACCAATTATGACTCAAAATATCTAAAGTAAAAAGGCCAATTTTACGAGAGACGTTTGATTTTTTTTAAATTTTTGGTTTTATTTGAAAAGATTAAAGAAGAGAATCAGATTCTTAAAATGATTACTTTCACGTTTTCTTCTTCTTTTTCTTTTTCTTTTGTAGAGATAATTTGAACTTTAAAAAGGCACATTGCTAACACTATTTAACGGTGAGGCTGTGAGGTGTGGGCTGCCATCACTCTTACTTTAACCTTTTGTTTTACAATTTTATTGCTCACTTTTCTTTTATTTTAGTTTTGGACCAATCATTTGCTAACACCACATTACTACATTAGTGTTTACCTCAAAACATATAATTAGTGTAACTTTTTACAATTAATCGTCAATGGTTTATCGGCCCAGATTACTATTGGGCCCAAAAAATAAACGGGCTTTAAGAAATGGATTGGGCTTATATCTTAGCCCACAACAACTAATACCGTTATCTACAAATGTGGCCATTGAAATACAGTTGAAAGCAGAGCGACAGTTGAAGGCGACAATGGCGTTATCATCATCTTCGCCAATTCTCACATTCTCTAATTCCGTAGCAAATCGTAATCCGAGTAAAATAAATAGAAGCAGTAATGCGTTATCAATGGTGGTTCGCTCGAGCTACTCCGACGACTCCGCACTTCTCCTTCAAGCTGCCAAACACACTGTAATTTCTCTACTGATATTCTTAGATTCTAGAAATAATGTGGTTCAATTTTCCCTAATTTTGGATTGCTGTATTCGAATTCATCATTTCTATTCGTTATCATGAGCGGTGAAGTGGAATTTACAATTGTATAATTGGATACATGGAATTTGGTTTCTGTGTGTGTTGAAAAGGTTGATTCGTTTGTGGAGAATGGGATGGTGATAGGCCTGGGTTCTGGTCGAGCTTCGGGCTTTGCTATCCAGTATTTGGGGAGGCAGATTCGGTCCGGAGCCATTAAACATATTACTGGCGTTCCTACGTAAGCAGGATTACTTGATTTTAGGGTTAAATTGTTGCAGTTTTGAATGTTGTTGCTGAATTTGGCCTCTTGGTTGATGTGGTCTCATTTTCCTGATTGGATATGTTTGTGATCGCCTGCACATTTTTGGGATTAATGATGTTATGGAGGCCAGTGATAGGAGGACTTTATTCTTGATCATCATTTATGATGAAAATATACTAGTACTCCCTATAAGAACTAAAGAAGAAGAAAAAAAAAGAACAAAAATAGTTCACTTTTTTTGTTATGGCGAAATTGGATTCCTTTTTCTTATACAACAATGCCATGAAAAAAGGACCAAGTAGGGCGTTTTCAGCTTCGGATGTTAGTTAAATTTAGCTCTAGTAGTTACAGTTTCCTCCTTAGTTTCTACTAGGATGATTGGCAAAGTATGATGCAGATCTGTTGATAGTGCAAGTGAAGCGGCAAAAGCAGGTGTCCCTTTGGACCAGTACAGAGACAGCTTCAAAGTAAGCAAGTTTTTTCTTTTCTTTTGTTTTATGGGAGCAAATGCATGATTGTGGAAATGGATATATACATAGTTTATATTGTGGAGTATCTGCTTAAGTGGTCCAATAGTTAAATCATGGAGTACTACTATATTCTTACATGTAGATTGATTTGGCATTCGATGATGCTGATGTTATGGAAGAAGAGTCTCTTGCTGCAGTCATCGGACGCCAGAAGATGCAGGGTGGTGAGTCGATAATTGAGGAGAAGGTCAGTCAAAACACTCATTCTTACTTCTGTAATGTCTTCTATGGAAGCAAGAGAAAGAGCTAATACGAACTATCATCGCTTTAGCAATTGTTTCAATATGCCTTGCTTGGTCTTGATGATATCCAGTGCTTTGTAATCGATCTCTTGTTGCATCTCTCATTGTGATATGGCTATGATGTGCCATCTTGGTCATATCATATTTAAGCATGGCTTCCTTTTCTCATTGGCATTTCTTGTTCAGATACATTGGTTAAATCTGCTTTACAGACCATACTGAAAACGGCTGGGAAACTGGTCCTCATCGTTACAGCAAAGCAATATCAAGGTGCTGTCGATGGATCCATTCCAGTCCTAATTGAATCTGTAAGGTTTAAGTGCAAGTGACGTTGATAAATATTTTTGTCGAACCTTACAATTGATATAGTATATTACATGCTAGGTCAACTGGCTGGAGACTGCTGAAGAAATAGATGACATATTTCTCGGTGATGCTGAGGTACTCCTCAATGCATTACTCCATTAATACTCCAATTATGAATACCTCCACTCACCGTTGTAACCTAAGAATATACTGTTAAGGTGTGGAGAAGATCATCTGTGGGGTATGCAGGTCCATTGGGAGGCGACTTTCCTATTGTCACTAAAGAAGGGCATAATGTTCTAGACGTAATCTTTACATCTCCAATTCAAAACCTTGGTACATTTCTGCATCCTTCTATTCACCTCTTCATCTTGTCTGATCAATTATATCTATAAAAAATACTTTTCAATGGAATTGCATCGATTTCATGCAGCTGAAGTGGCCGATAGTCTTGACCAACTAGCTGGTGTCGTCGAGCATGGTGTCATCTCCCGAATCCCGTCAGTTCCTCCCTCTTTCTTCTTCTCTGTGATGTTGTTGCTCGATTCTGATATATATTTTCTCAATTACTACCTTGTAATTTGCTTATTCATGTCATAATTGGCCACATCCATTTTATTTTCAATATTTAATAGCATTGATCCAGCTGAAAATGGCAGATGCACGGCAGTCATCGCCGCCGAAGATGGCCTGCGGATTGTTGATAACATTCGCAAGATTGAAGAAAGTAGAGTTTAATCATGTTTTCCAGGAGTGTTGCTGACAGAAATTACTCTATAAGCTGTATAAAAAAGGTATACATGCATTGTCTAATTTTAGTACTACTATGGTCTATGGTTATGTATACCTATTTCTTTAATTATTATGAGTAAATATGTTTCTCATAGTAGTATATGATATAGGTGTGTGATCCGTTGCTAACTTCTCTAAAGTTGCTAACTTGATAACTCATCAATGTAGTGTATTAAAAATGTCAACACGATAATAATGAAATGTCAACGACTCAACATAAACTTAAGTTGATATTTTAATACATTATGTTGACATTAATATTTCAATTTCAACATTGTTTATTAAAATATCAACACAAATATATGTTGACATTTTAATGTGATCGTGTTGACATTTTTAATACACTACGTTGATAAGTTAGCAATTTAAGAAAAATTAGCATTATAACGCATCACATATGATATATCACTGAGAGATAGAATACAAGTTGTGTTAGTGTTGATCACAGTAAATAGATACATATATGCTGAATATTTCTATCATCATTAAAATTGTTCAAATTTTTGTCATGTGTAATTTCGTTTTTTATATTTTAATATTGAAAAATAAAATTAACTATCACATTTAGTGTTTTGAGTCATGTCAATATAGTGTATTAAATATATCACACAATACATTGAATGTGTCAACACAATTTAATATTGACATTGTACACATATTAGGTTGACATATAATGTTATCTATGTTGACATTGGCTGTTTGGTGAAAAATGTGAAAATTTAGGATTTTTTTTCTTCAGATTTTGACATCGGAACATATGCATATAAGATCTCGTTGGAATTCTTATAAAATTATCTTTAATTTGATATATGTTATGTGAAAAAAATAGTTGAAATTGAGATAGTTATAATTATTTAAAGTTTTGAGATACTTCTCAAAGGTTAATTATAATTAAGTTTTTGTTAATGAACATTAATACCCCTAATTGATATTTTTTTACTAAGTTTTATTGATATTCGATTGTATGATCTTGTGATCCAAAGCTTATCATTTAATTATAGTTAGCAATTTAAGAGTGAATTAGCAATATAACACATCCCTTAAAAACAAATAAATATGTAAATAAGTCTAAAAGATTTCTCTTCCAATCCCATGCATAAACACAGCCAATCTTTTTTTTGCAAAAATTATGTGGCCAATAATTTCACTTTCATGATTAGATGCTAAAAAAACAATCGAAATTCACAGGAGTCAACCTAGATTATTTATTTCTTTCTATACAGTTTAATAGTTTAGAGTTATTTAATGGTACCAATTAATGTCATTTTTATTTGAATAAAGTAAATGCTACACTCCTAGGTCCAATGGATGTCACAAATGAGAACTTTCAACGATTCGACTCGCTAATAGCAACAATTGATGATATTTTATAAAATATACTGTTACAAACTCAAAGATGTAACAAACTTTAGCCGTATTCACATTATATACATCTATATACTAATGTGACACCAAAGTGTAAGTAAATATTACTCCATTAAGTTGTAAAATGCCATGATACATGAGTTTTGTGACATTTCAAAAGGCTACACAAGCGTATAGTTTACGAATACATAGTCTTTCAAATATTTTTGAATCTCCTCTAGACTTTCATTCAACCAAATAAATATATGTAGTAGTAGTAGTAGTATACAACTTAATAATACTATTATCAACATAAATGGGCCGTGAAACTTGAAAATAATAAGTGCTGCCCGATTTTGAGGCCCACTAAAATTCAGATCAAATTCAGAAATCAGCGACTTTATCTGAAAAAGTATGAGCAAAAAATCGCTAACAATTTACTCCGCTTCTCTTTCTTCTCATTTCTCAACTGTGTAAAATCAATCGCATTTGATCTAGTTCGTTTTTTTCGATCGCTATCGAAATTCCCTTCCTTCTCAAGATCTGATCTTCTCCCCCAGATTTAAGCTTCAGAGAATCAGAAATGGCGGCGGTTGGAGGACACGACCCGTTGTTCGGATTGAGGAACAACTTTTACTTGGGGGCGTACCAGGGCGCAATCAACACCAGCGAAATCCCTAATCTCTCGGCCGATGACGCCGTTGAGAGGGACTGCCTCGTCCACCGATCTTACATTGCTCTCGGCAGTTATCAGGTGCGGTTGGATTGCGCTTTCTCTTTGGGGATCTGCTTTGAATTTTAGCAGTGTTTGAGCTGGAATTCGCTATTGATCAGATTCTAAGTTTATCGGTGATTGTATCGTCTCGGAATTACTGATTGAGTTTTTTTGTTGGTTTCTGCTCTTGTTTTTTTTTATGTGTAGCTGGTGATAAGTGAGATTGATTCCTCTGCGGCAACACCACTTCAGGCAGTGAAATTATTGGCCCTATATCTCTCCAGCCCTGACAACAAGGTAAATTTTTTTGGCTCCATATCTCCAGTCCTAATCATAATCTGAATTTCTTAGCTCCATAATATCCGCAGCTCTAAAGAGCAAGCTGATTTTTTTGTTTCCTTCGGTTGCAATCGACGTGTCTTTGGCTTTGATCTTGTAACGTGGAATTCTGCTTGTAAATTTACTGCCATTTTTCAAGTTTGTCGGTAAATTATGTAATGAAGAAATATTGTTACTGGTTGTTGATCTGCATTTCTATCAATTTGAATGAAGGTATTACTTAGGGTAGTTTGTACCTGAAGGAATTTTGTGGGTGGGGATTCTCTCCAGACTCGAGGGGTTAATCTGATAGATGTCAATCAATTTTGTGCGGAAAAGTGGTTTGACGATCAATGTCTGAAGACTAGCACTTCATTTGACGACTTCCTGTCTCAGATGTTTGCCCCAGCTAATTTCTGATCATTACATGTGTAGGAAACAGTAATTTCAAGTCTCCATGAGTGGTTGGCAGATCCTGCTGTTGGAAGCAACCCCATCTTACGTCTTATTGGCGGGACTATATTCATGCACGAACAAGATTATAATGAAGCTTTGAAGCATACACATGCAGGAGGAACTATGGAGTTGTAAATCCCCTTAGTTCTTGCTGAGTACTATAGATATATTCGCTCGATAATTTGATTCAGTGAGACTTTTGGTAGCCAGATTCATGTGTTGCTTGCAAATTTTTTGATCAATTATATTGTACTAAGTTGGCTATGAGTTTTCCATGCTTGTTTGTGAGTGTGTGGTCAAAGTGCACACATTTACTCTTAGCTTAACTATATTATACTTCTGCAGGCATGCTTTAAATGTCCAAATTTTTCTTAAGATGCACCGTTCAGATTATGCTGAGAAACAATTGAGAGTCATGCAAGGAATAGATGAAGACCACCCACTTACCCAACTTGCTAATGCATGGCTTAACTTGGCTGTGGTAAGTAAGGGCCTTTTCATGAGATATATGCAGTAAATTCCAAATTGTGTCTGTCTGTCTCGAGACTTAACATATATTGCTGTTTGAATCAGGGTGGTTCAAAGATCCAGGAGGCATATCTTATTTTCCAAGATTTCTCAGAGAGGTACGCAATGACTAGCTTGGTCCTGAATGGCAAGGCTGTTTGCTGCATGCATAAGGGGGAATTTAACGAGGCAGAGACCCTCCTGCTTGAGGCCCTTAACAGAGTAAGTTTAATTTGTTAAACATTTCCTTTCTTAATGTCCCCAATGCTTTTCTCTAGCATGAGAGTAATTTTGAAGATTTGAACAATTTTAATTGCTATTTTCTCTACACTAATTTCACGCAAAGCATGCACAGCCGCTTTCCCGTTAGATTCTCCTTCCCTTATGTATGTACTTTGTGCCTTTTGCTTCATACTTACTTATGCTCTCTTACCTTTGTGTGCCAAATCCTACAATGATCTGTAGCACACTAAGTTAGTCAGAGACGTGCTGTAATTGCCTATTTAACATACTAACGTGTAATTTTCTGGTCTGCACAGGATGCCAAGGATCCAGAGACCCTTGCCAATCTGGTTGTTTGTAGTCTTCACCTTGGTAAATCATCATCGCGCTACCTCAGGTATGATTTATACCATAATCTGCTTACTCTAGACCTTTCATAAGGGCATCTGGATCCTTGGCATCCTGTGCTGACTAGAAATTTACATAGCGGTTCATTAAATGAATGTGAGCTGCTTTAGTTCATCAGGGTTCATCGTGCTACCCGCCAGTGTTGTTTGTTTTGGATTTCTGTGCAACTATTCTCTCTGCATTTTTTTCTATCTCTATTTTGGCCTTAGTTGCCTTTAAAGACCTGTGACAATATTTTGTGTCTTCCTTGTGTCTTTGTAGCCAATTGAAACTGTCACACCCAAACCACACTCTCGTTGTACGTGCATCTGCAGCAGAGGAAGGTTTCGACCGAGCAGTCCAAACAGTCGCATGATCAGTGGAGCAGCTGCAACGCGATTGCATCTAGTCTGTCCATCAAAGTATATTTTTGGTGTAAAATCTTGCGAAGAAATTTGCGTGTGGATGTCGTCATTTGTTGAATGGCCTCTTTTTTATTTTGAAAAGTTGCAGCATGACCATTTGATGTTCGTTCGATAGTACACTATATTGTATATCACGACCGATACATTTGATCGACCAACTGCCTACGTTTACAATTGTAGAATTTTATTGCTAGCGAAACACTATTGTTATATACTTCTGGGATTTGTCTTTTGTTTCCTGTGTTGAACTTTTCATCATCTTCTTGTTCAAGTTGCTTTCCAAATATTTTTATCCACGTTGTAAGTAAATTATTCAGTCTTCTATTGAAATGAGCAAATAAACACAAGAATTCCGAAATTATTATAAATTTAACTCTTTTATAAACTATTCAACAAATAAAAGTAAATTATTCATTCTTATATTGAAATGACTAATGAGCAAATGAAACCTCAATATTCTGAAATTATTAAAAATCTTACTCTTTACTGGACATATATATAATTGTTTACAGTTAAATATATATTTACTCGATGTTCAAATATGTTGGGGATGTAGCTCAGATGGTAGAGCGCTCGCTTAGCATGCGAGAGGTACGGGGATCGATACCCCGCATCTCCATTTCTTTTTCCTTAATTTTATCTTCTTTTTCCTTTCATTGTTTTCATTTTTTCCCTTATATTTTTGGGAAATTGGTCCCTAAAAATATAAATTTTGCCTAAAATTAGGTATTTTCCACAACTTTAAAATTAGTATACAAACTTTGCACTTTGTTTGGTATTTCCCGCGGCATGTCTATTACTATAGTTGACTAACTTACGAGGCTTTTTTTATCGTACTTGACACGTATAAATCAACGTGGTTTTCAACGTGACTTTTTATCCTACATGTTATGAACTTAAAAAGTTGTTTAACATATCATAAAACGTATCACGGTTGCCTACGTAAAATAAGATTTTAAAGAAAATATCTTATTTGAGTGAATTTGGAAAATAACAAACAAAATACTAAATTTGGGATATTATATATCAATTTCAAAGTTAATGGGAAATACCAAATTTTAGGCAAAGTTCATGATTTTAGAGACCAATATCCCTATATTTATTTTTCCATTCTTTTTATCATTTATTTAGTATTTTGTGACATTTTCTGAAAATTATAAACCTGAGGAAAGAACCTGCTGAAGGATTTAACCAAAGGATTTTTCTCTCAAGAATTGCTACAATAATTATAAGCTATGCTATAATACAAGAATAAGATTAATCTATACCTCTCATAAACTATTATTCAACTAAATATGTCTCCAAATCATAGTCATTATATATTGTTATCCCTACCATTCTATCAAATGTATCTGAGTAGAGATGTAAAAGAATACATCAGACCCCTGCCCTCAACTCTCTCTCTCTCTCTCCCCAGCTCTACGAAAACTTCCCGAAACCAAGGCTCAGACGTGGGGTTCCGTCATGTTAGACCTCTTCTACGAATCCGAATACCTCGAGCTTCTATTTACGCAGACATCATCAGAGGAGTGTCGTACCCATTCTGGTGTGCCTTCTGCCATCTCCACGCAACCTGCAAGCTCTCTTCAAGGTTGGTGTGTCTCGCTGTCCAGTTCAGCTCATTCTTGATCTTGGACGGGTCGCTGTACACTTCTGCATAGTCACCAGGCCTGCGGGGAAGAAATTCGACTTTTATGGGAACCCCCGTCGCCTTCTTGCAGGCTGCCACGAACTCATTCACTGAACTGCCTGAGATGGGGTGAAACAAACCGTTTCAGTTGCAAGCCTGACGTTTTGACCTGTAAGCGTGAACATCGAAAGCTGGTGTTACCTTTTCCTGTACCAACGTTGTAGATGCCTACATGCCCGGGCTTGGCTTTCTCGAGGGCTTTGACATGAGCATCCACTAGATCGGTGACATCAATGTAGTCCCGGATGCAGGTGCCGTCTGAAGTCTTGTAATCTGTTCCACGAACCTGTGTTTGGAAGATATTCGATATTTTTATAAGAAAGATGTTTGCAAGAGAAAGCTCGTGTACAACAACAGTTCTCCACATTTTCAAGGCATTTGATTGGTGTTGAGTCTAGTAGCAACACACTGACCTTGAGACCTGGAATTATTCTGCGGGCAGCATCGAAACAAGCACCAGATATCCGCCCATGTTCACGCAGTTCAGGCCGGGGAGCTTCACCGAGCCTTCCCTCAGGATCCGAACCAATCACATTGAAGTATCTGATAGATTAAAAAAGTAAGAGGATTGAGGTACAAAATGCAAGCATAAACGAGTTTCAGCTGCTCGATGAACTAAACTGGGATAGTACAAGTAGTTTGCTTGATAATTGTTGCAATCCGATGTTAGAAAGTATTCACAGTAACATACTCTACCTTAAAATCATAACAGCCATATCAGAGTTCTTATGAAAATCAAGAATCATATCCTCTGCCATTTTTTTGGCTTTTCCGTATGGATTTATGGGAACCTGCAAAATGTCAAAAAGAAAAACGGGCTTCTTAGTCGACAGATCTCACCTAACAAAGCAAAAGCACTAGACTAGAAGTGTAAACTACACATCAACCCTCCTAAGTCCTAACCTGTGGGGTTTCTTCTGTAATTGGCATCTGGTCAGGTTCCCCGTACGTTGCACACGTGCTAGAATAAATTAATGTCTTCACTTCATGAGCCGCCATGGCTTCTAATACAACAAGAGTGTTTGATGTAATATTGTGATAATACCTGTTTTGTAAAAACAGTTAGTCAGGAATTTATATAAGGAAGAAATGCACATATTGTCATTGCTAGGTTCCGTTGTTCTTAATCAAAACAAGCAATAATAGGGAGTATCATATACCAAAAGAATTGAACAAAAAATCAAGTTTGCCACTCAATGAAGTTTGAGATCTCAAAACACAGAGATGAACCATTAGAACCGTAGATTTCAAGACGAGGAGGCCTTTTTTGCTAACCAGTTTCAGATTATCTACCATCTTTTATAATCTAATGCACATTGTGAAGCAATATCAAAAGATACTCACTTGAGAGGATCCATAGTACTCTCTCCAACATATGCGACGGCAGCAAAATGCATCACTGCATCAAATGCATTCTCAGAGAAAATTTTCCGGACCTGTGTGTTAACCAAGGAAAAAACAAAGGTAAACAACTTTGGGAACTCAATCACCAAGAAAAAGAATCATAAAACAAATAGAACAGTGACAATACCGATTTAGCATCTCCAAGATCGGCATAAATAAACTGAAGCCTCCCCGGCTCAGGAAATAATTGTTGGAGGACATGAATGGCACCAAGGTTCCCCCGCGAGAGATTGTCCTGTCAATAAAAAATGCACCTCAGATCGGTCGCAGGAATCAATCGTGGAAATCGGGAGTTGCAAAGAACTACGAACATCAGAAATATACCACTATAGTCACACGATAAAAATCCTTAAGAAGTCGCAGAGCAGCATGTGAACCAATGTATCCAGCACCTCCCGTTACCAATACATGAGTCACACCAGGATCATGGCTGGAGAACTGTATGAATTCACAAAAAAGTTTGCACATTTAATCCTCAAAGACTCGTAAACATGCAAATAAAGCAATGGCAGGCTGGAAATCGAATCAATTACTTGGCTTGGGGTGTTGAAAGTTGGGGAATGCTTGAGCATAAGAATGCACAATGCTGTAAGAGTGGAAACCATCAAGATTTTACCACAAAAATTGTTCTTCTTTGGATCCGCATAATCCATGCCTGCAGAAACAAAGAAATAAGAACAAAAACGACGCAGAAACCACTATAGAGACGGAGAAAGACAAGCAACGACGCTTCAAAGATAGAGAACTCCACCTCCTAGAGACATAGATCTATTGGACCTCGGCTGAGCTCTGATCCTATTGAAACTCAGCATTGAAAAATCTCTTCTTTTATTCGTAAAAAATAATGTTTTCTATATTCAAATATTCACATCAATCACCAACCAATACACCCGTATCCTCGGATGTCCTGCATAAAAGTTCAAACTGTTACGACTATAATTTTAAATGGAAACTCACTGTTAAATCATATATCTTGTTTGGATACAAGAAGTAGGAACTGAAACTAAGCTGGGCCATATCGAAAAGGATGGAGATAGTCACAAATAGGGACAATTCAACCAACAAATCGAAACAAAAACCGCATAAACCTATCCGAATTAGCAATTTCCAGCAGCTAATGAGAGTGATAGAACATAAGAATTGCAAAACATCTTAGGAATATCAGAAACATAAAAACATGCATTTCGGATTCAAACACCAAAACTGGAGTGAAAGCTCTCAAGATCCCCTTTATGCCAATCAAAATTCCCAACTTGAGCTGACAAAAAATTAGTAAAAAAATTGAAACTTCGCAGCCAATAAACCAAGCAGAACATTCTTGAATTACCAAATCCCAGAAAAAATAAGAGAGAAAAAACACTTCTGAGTTAGACCAAGTACTAAACAAATAGGAAAACCATGGCATAAAACCTTAAAAAAATATGAATCCCCAAACTTATATTCGACGAAAGTGAAGACCCAATTTAGCATTCCAAGCATTGTAAAAACAGCAATGATCAGAGAGAAGACTTTGACTTATTCATCCCACAAATCTCTCGGCACATGTATGCATGTATCTGAGTGATCACAAGATCTGAATAATCAATAAAATCGATTAACAGAAAAAGACACAAACGACGACGACTCATGAGCATTCAATCGAAAACCCCTCAAGAAATCGTAAACAAGATCAAATTTTTGGCATACACCCTCGACGCGAAACACGGATTGCGAAGAAACCCAGAATTTTATTTTCTTGTAAAATGAAAGAAGAAAAAGGAAATGGAGAGAGAGAGAGCCTACAAGAAAGCAGAGAGAGCAGGTGGCGGTGTTCCTGCTTGGGTCTGAGCGTGTACGTTTTTTAAATGCTGCAAAGAGAAAAAATAAATCTTAAAGCCATCGACATTGTTTTGTTTAATAAAATATTTTTTTTGTAATTTATACACACTATGTAATTGACTTTCTCTAACTTAAATTGTTTTTAAATTGTTTGTTTTGTATGCATAATCGCAAAGGTGGCAAATGAAAATAGCCTATTAGTAGCTGCATTTAATTATATGCCCAAATTTGACTAATCAAAATCAATAGAGTATTTGCATCAATTGCTTATAGAAAATAGGTGACGCGGGGAAGACTAGAGAAAAATCAAAAGCCCCACTTCGATTTTGATGTGAGAAGAAAAGGTCCAAATTATATGACCTAATTCATTTCTTTTTATTGAATTTAAATTTAATCTTATGTATATCCCCCTCCAAAGTTTTCTAAAAAAAATAAGTATCCTCTAGTTTATTTTTTATACTCCAAACTTGAGACATAAATCTATTAAAGAATTCAATGATAAGTTTTAACTCATTAGGGCATTGGCAATGGGAGCCGATCACAATGGCCGAGCGATCGGCTCCTCCATCGGCTCTCTAAGGCTCCCATTGTGGAGCAAGGGCCGATGGCCACTCACATTGGCTTCTCCCCAAAGACCGATAGATCGGCTAAGCCGATCTCTTAGTCCTTTTTTTGTTTTGTTTTTATTTATTTTTTATCCCATGTATATGCTCTATTCCCCACTAATTATTCACATTCATTCCATTTCATTTTATCTCACTTTACATTTTACTTTTCTCTAGTCACATTGTTTTCAATATTTTTTGTTTTGTTTTTTTCTATAATTTTTTAAAATGTAGGGTGTTTTTTAATGAAATTTATTTTTTATTGAATTGTCTTTATTTCTTGTTATTTTATATCATTTTATTTCACACTAAATTAAAAGTGAAAAATATAAAATAGTGATGATATGGCTCTGAGATGGGCTCTGAGATAGGCTCTGGGATGGGTCTGCTGACATGACATAAAAAAAATGGAGATAGACTCTGAGATAGCCTCCGTAAATAAGCTCTTATTGTGAATGCCCTTATTTCATTGCTATATTTTTCAATAAAATATTTAAAATTGGATGCAAATAAGATTGAAAATTAAATTTGGTGAAATAGTAGTACCTTTTCTCCTTTCGCTGTCGTTATCCCATGAGTCATATCTTGCATTTATTATTTTCACCAAAGTTTTCAAAGCATGTAAATGTCTTTATTAAGTTCGAGTAAATTTAATTTTTTGATTATATTTTTCTCATATTTGAGATGAATTTTATATGTATGGAAACGAATCTAGTAAACTGTAAATTTTTCCAATAAAATCTCGATGAGCTTTTCAAGGCGTTGGATAGTTAATTTGGATTACACAATATCAGATTGTGATTTTTCTTAAGTTATGTCTAAATTATTAATTTGTAGATATTTCCTTAATCCAAAAATAAATAAAGAAATAATTATACAAAAACAAGTACTGTAGTATAAAAATAATTTCTTTATTTCTCTTTCTGCCAATCCCCAATTTACCTTTCAAAGTTAAAAGTAAAGACTACGTGCGTTGTTTCCCTTTTACTATATCTCATATGATCTGTTTTTCCTCTTTTTGATAATAATTGATGCTAAATTATTTATCGTATTTCTTGATTTGTTTATATTGTTGTTCAATTAATTATTATATGCAGTTTTTGTAAACTTTCTAATTTGGGGCTCCCAAACTTGAGCAACTTTGTTGCTTAAATCATATCGATTTGATTCTCAATTTTGTACCATGTGTTTATCAAATTAATCCTGTCTAGTCAAATATTATTATAACATGAAAGTTCAATTCTAAAACCTAACTTATTTGATAAAATCTAATTGAAAGAACAATCCGAACCCAAACCATTAACAACTATGCTTCCATTTCTCCTAATTATCCATTGGCAGAATTAAAAATATTTGTTTAGTATTCCATATACAATATTTAACTTATTTTTCATCAATTTTTTTATATTTCTTAAAATTCGTAGTAAAACAGTCTCACAAGAGTATTTAGGCCATCCACAATGGGGCGGACGATAGCGCGCCCGATGCATCGGGCGCGCTATCGTCCGCCACTGTGGCTCCGCGGATGACGGACGATGCGTCGTCCGCGCCCGACGCTTAGCCCGCGGACGATAGGGCATCGTCCGCGTCATCGTCTGCTCACTGTGGGAGGCGCGGACGATGCAATACGTTTTTGTTTTTTTTTTTAATTCGAAATTTGTCTATTTAAACCTCGATTGTCATTCCATTTTTCATACGAATATTTCTCACATCAGTTCTCTCATCTCTCCAAATCTCACAAGCCAAAATGAACTACGACGACGACCGGAGTTCCTCGGAGGACGATAGTCCGACCTTGACTCGAGCCTTAAATGCAGCCGTGCACGACGCAATGGCGGAATGCTTAGCTCACGAATGCTTAGCCATAATGTATTAATTTTGTAAATGAAATGAAGATTTTTCCCAATTTTTGTAGTTATTTAAATATTTAAATAGAAGAAAATACTTAGGGCGCCTCACTGCAGGTGGAAGGACAGGATGATAAAATGCTGATGTGGCGGGCTTTAGGGCGCGCCTTAGGGCGCCCCATCGTGGATTGGCCTTAGGGCATCATTAACCCCGTCCCCATTTCCGGCCCCAAGTCCCCTCCACGTCATCATTCCTCTACAGTTGCGGCCCATGCCCCAACTGCTGTAACCCTGCAGGTTGCGGCCCGGGCCGCAACTAATAAATGACACTATTCACAACTCCAACCTATTTAACTCGTAAAATAAAAAACGCTGGAAATTTATAACACGGAAAAATTTAATTTCATCGAATACTGCAAAATTACAACATAGAAATTTTAAAACTGAAAATAAAATACATAAAAACATAACGTCAATTCTGGAAAACATTGGTGCGAGTCCAAATTTCTTCGATTAGATCGGCTTGGAGGCGAGTGTGTTGTTCCTCTTGGCGCATCGCAGCTGAACGGGCCATGACATTTGATCTTCGAATATTCTTTGACGTGGAGGCATTTTTTCGAATTTTAGGAAGAGATTTGAAGTTGAATATGAAGTTGAATGTGTATGAAAATGGAGTAGTATTTATAGAAAAAATTTTCGAATTAAAAAAAAAAAGTTGCGGCCCGGCCCGAGGAGCGTGTGACGCTGGGCCGGGACTCTACAGTTGCGGCCCGTCACTGTGCAACGCCGTCCCAGGCCGGGACGCGGGACGCGCGACAGGCCGGGAACGCGGCCCCGGGACGGGCCTGGGCCTTGACTCTGATCCGTGCAACGCTCGGGACGGGCCGGGACTCTCGAGATGCGGCCCGGCTCCTTGCGTTACAGATGCTCTTATGTCTCGACGTCGACGTCGACGTCTCACTTTCAATTTAGTGGACCCAAGATATAGAGAAGAAGAGGCGATGAACAAATGAGTATAGAACAAGTGTTGGAATATAACAAATGAGCATTAAATATGGTTGTATATAACAAAAAGGACAATGTTAATTTTCAAGTGTTGTACAGTACAACCCAACCGTGAACTGTCGTGCATGTGTAGAGAGAGAGAGAGAGAGAGAGCGCATCAAACTCAAACCCCTCTCTTCCCTTCCCACAAACCGCCACGTGTGGAGAATTTCTTCCCAACTTTTTCTCTACTTTTCCAGACCACGATGCCAAACGCGACCCACACATTCAACTGTGCCTCCATTTTAATGCTTTTAAATAGGGAAAAGTTAATGTTAAAGAAATAAATAAATTTGGACTAATCATTTTAAATACAAGAAACAAAAAGTTATTGAGTTAGTGTTAAGTCTTATCATGCACGTACTCTTATCGAGCCTCTCTATAAGGTCACGATAACTTCGGGTCCGATGGGTCTTCTTTGCCTTTACTGTTACAATCATCACGTACGTTATTGCCGAGCTATATCTTTTTGCAACACGGCTAAATCGTTTTCGAATTTAAATACAAGAAGTTAAGTTCAGTGTTCAAATTCAAATATAGCAACTTAGGCCATTTTCTTCGGTTGCGTTAGTGTATATTAATAATTATTATTTGGTCATATTATGATTTATTATTTATCATAAGTCGGACAAATTGTTTTCCTGTTTTGTGGTGTAATTTAGAGAAGTTAATTTGTTTATCATGTTGTGTTCTAGGGCGAGTATAGTAATGTGATTTTGTGACAGAGATTATGATAGCCAGGACTGTAAATTTCATTGAAAGCGAGACCGAGCTTTTCTTTTTTCCATAATTTTCATGCAATAATAATAATAATGAAAAAGCATCCACTTTTTAATTAATATACAGATTATAATGTCCAACAACTTATTCGAAAACGAAATATATGGACTAATATTTAGAAAGGTTGACCGCTGCTTTTACTATGAAACACACAATCATTAGGCCTTGATACTGTAGGGCCGTTTTGCTACATGAAAAAAAAATGAAAATGATCAAATTATAGTAATATGTATGATTAATATAGTACTCTTTTAAGGAATAGTGCTCATATTTTAAAATTCATCAATTACAAGTTTCCCTGTATATTTGTGACAAATAATAGTCTCCCCATTTTCATAGTATAACGCAGTTAATGAAAGGAGGTATAACAAACTTAATACAATAATGAATTTATAAGGAAAATAACAAGGTAAAACTAATTAATTTTATCGAATATAAATGAGGCTACTCCCTTAATGAAACCTTACAGTCATGGTAATCTTTTTTTATACGCTGTCCAATAATTTATTATTACTTCTTTTAGTTCATGTTACTACGTGGATTAAATTGTCCGACTAATTAATTTGTAAGGTATAATCCACGTAAAAGATGCTCTGCACCTACTTATAATATGCCAAATATTAGGTGTAACATTTGGAAGCCAATTAAGAAAATAATAGCAAATCTTGTTCTAAAAAAAATATATTAGCAAATCAATTATCAATGCAACAAGTTAAATAGATAGAGGACGAAATGTGCCAATAGTTATTTGTATTGATGTGAAGCACTAACAACTGCTTTCTTTTTCATACTACTAGAAATTTCAAATTTATTGACCCACATCTTAATATATGTCTTCTTCTTTTATTTAATACTACACATAATTCATCTATTCAATCGTTGAAAAGCAAAATTCCAAATCCATGAGGGATTTATTGTAGGTATCCACAAAATCATATTTTCAAATAAAATTACTATGTTCAAAAGATATTTCTATGCAAATGTTAATATTATTGTTATTATTATGTATTTAATTTTGATTTTATTCTTGTATTCATATGATATGTTTTAAAAGATGAATGGTTTGTAAAAGGAACAAGTTTGCACATGCAAGTTCAATTATGGGTGCAAGTAACCTACACGATTATTTATACAATTTATTTCGTAAATCAGCAGTTGTTGTTGATTTATCCCTAATAGTAAAGAGATGGTCCTAAAAGTCCTAACCTAAGTACATTTATTTATTGTTATATCAAAATTAAAAATATTGCCAGGCTGCAGAGAAAATGCAGAGAATGTGGGCAATCATTTGTTACAGCTTTTGACACATCATACATTTTTTAAAGTATTAACACTTCAAAATAAATAGTTACTTGTAACATCCACTTCTTTATTAGCTTGATCTAAAAAATTGACGAAATTCAACATTATAAGATGAATAGACAAAATAAATAGTATTTCAAAATTTAGCATACTAAAGCAGCATTATCTTGAAACCTAGTTCCTACTTCTACTTGCTTCACATCTATTAATGTTTGTTTCCTTAAAAAATCTTTGCAAGAATCTAATAGATGTTCAAGAGCAGGGTTTTCGGACCGGTGAAGAAGAATGCTTCCATCGCGGACGAGCTGGTGGAGGGCTTGGTCCGGGAACCGGTGGGCGTTCTCGATCAAGAGTTTGTTGCCAGACTCCGCACATGCTTGCATCAAACCAGTGTAAGTTACCACAAGTGGTTTATTTGCAACTCTGCAGATCTTGTCAATATGCAGAAACGAACCAAAACGAAAATGAGGAAACAAAACCAAAGTTGTCAAGTCCGACACAGTAATAGCGTAAAATGTTGCTCGGGCTAAACTCACCAAGTTGCAAATCAAAGTTAAAAACGTGTATGAAATATATACTACGCACTTGTTATAGTGCTTCACGGCACCTTCCTGCACTACAAAGGCAGCGAGCAAGGTCATAATAGAGACCAGCGGTACCAACTACAAAGTTAAAAACGTGTATGGCCTCATCGACTTTTCCTTCCTTCCATAGAGCATTTACGAGAACTATACACAACAGGGAAAAGGTTTACAAGGTAATACTTATGATGCAGCAGTGGTAAGGGTAATGATTTCTGCACCTTCTTGAAGAAATCATAAACTAAGTTATACTTGCCGCAGGCCAACATGACCTGCTCCAACAGAGGCATTTTAGTAGCTCAGAATAGAATGTTTGTATTTTCCTTGAATTTTCATTTTACATGAAAGAGAAAAAAAGTAGGCATTTTTAGGCAACGTCTCTGCAGAGCCAAGCCAGAAATGACTATGTCCGGCTTACCTCCATAACTAGTCCATAGGTTGTTGGTTCTGTTGGCTTAGTTGCTGCAGAACCCAAAAAGGCCCTTCCCATTTCTGGCGCCGAACACAAGCATTAAGTACCTATATAACAAAACAAAATAGCAATGCTACAAATTAAACAGAAAACACGTTTGATGCAATATAAACAAATACAGAGAGCATAAAGATGCGTAGTTGCTAGATGCCCCTTACAGCGTTATACATCCAGTTCGAGTCTTGGATCCCACTTTGCAAGCAATTCAGTTTTGAACTTGTTTTTGGGAGGGGACCGATCACGTCAAATAGTTCCTTTATATACCCTGCTTGTCCAAGAGTGACAGCTATGCAATGATAAGCTGCAATGTCCGGATAGGTAGCCATTTATCAGATAGAAATCAGACGACAATGTAGCTATCCGTATATATTAGGCACTGATACAAGAATGCATAGTACAATATTTTTACCTGAGAGCCTCTACTGGCCTCCTCGCTTTTCCATGAGCATACAGTGCAGCAGTACAAATATATCTAGAAAATAAGAACACATTAGAAGAATCAAAATAACAGAACCTGGAAAATGCCTATATGGAACCAAAAAAGAGAAACTCTAATTTCAGCCACAATCGCATTTCCTATGAAAATCATAGGAGTAATAATCAAAGCCTCAATCTAGTTAAATATATATATATACAACTGGTTAATCAAGAACCCAACAAACAAAAAAGATTATAACACAATGGGCTGTAAATTGTGATGTGCAGCAACTCGAGATTATGGACAAAGTACCTTGGTCTGTGACATTTGAAGCGGTAGCGAGACTGGAGCCATTCAATAAGTTGGAGCACCCGCTTCCAATTTCCCAACTTACCTAATATCTGAACTATCCTCAAAATAGAATGATCTGCATGATTTCAGAGAACTTCCACTCGGGGATGTCAATGTCTGCACCATTCAGACTGTAAAAGTAAACTACTTTATTATGAGCGGAACAACAGTAGCCGGTTCAAAACACTGCACACAATTTGGCACACGCGAGAGAATGCCCACCACTTAACTGAATATCCATGTCTTACATCTCAGAGGAACAAAATCAGCAAAGCATGTGAATCACACACTGATCTAAGTCCTTCAAACCGCTTCTCGCCGCAACTATCCTCTGCTTCTCCCCTCCTAACAGAAACAGGCCTCGGAAATGTCGGAAATCCACAAGGGAAAAAGACGAATTCCGGCCCAATAGAAAAACTTCGGCGGCGGATTCCAACACGGACAAACCACCAAGCATCTCGATTTCTTCAATTGGACATGACAATGTAGATTGTGAGCTAATCTTGGTTGAATATTTTATTCACTGACGTTTGGAGAAGAAATCATTTTAATGGATGAGGTTTTGATGAAGATTTACGCGGTTACAGTAAAATCTGTAATCAGTAGAACTATATTTCATGATTAGTGATGCTAAAAAGACCCAATTTTTAGCTCAATATACTGGTTTCGACTCTACCTTCCGAAATGAAAATTGGAATTTGTTGTACTCATATATTAGAGAAAATCATAAGCAATTAACACGATACTAATATTTACTGAACGAGGTAGTAATGATAGCACTAACAAGAATTAAAACTTAAACTGGATTGGTGGGGTGCGCCAGGCCCAAGCAGTAGTGCAACGCATGAGCGACGCGCAAAGGCCCAAATAGCAAGCTACTTTGAAGAACCTTTCCCCTTAAAAAATAAATTTAATATCGTGTGAACCGATGGTCCACATATCAGATATTAAACTGATAAGAACAGATACTACACTTGATCTTAGCCAAAAGGCCGAGAAAGGTATGAGTTCGAAAGCTTAGGCCCATCTCTTTTCATACTCCTCTCACCCATACCACTATTCTCTCCTTTTCGATGTGGGATTATGGTAGCTTTATCATATTCCAAACACATACTCCTTTACTGAAACAGACAACTCAGTTTAGCCACCATTGCTAAAATATCTGAGTCATATATATTGATTTCTTCAAAATTCAACCTTTGGTTATCTTTCATTGATTGATCTCTATTAGTACTTAGCCTTGTTGTAGTGATTTGTGTATGTAGAATTAATGTCATTTGCTGTTTATGTTGGATACGTTACCAAATTTCATTCCTTGGTTTTCCCTCAATTCATCAAATAAGCAGGGTGGATGAAGTAGAAGAGCTCGCTTGCATTAGATTGGTGAGTTTGTGTTTAAGAGACGACAGCGCAGTTACTATAGCATAGCTTCGGAAAACCATCAAGCCCGAGTTCAGTTTATATTAGGTGGGAATCTGTATGCTTTTCGCCTTTCAAGATTGATGAGGAAATTACCAGAAAGAGGTTGCAACTGTTCAAGATATTACCAATGAAGACTTGCAACAGATTAAATATAAAGACAATCTGATAGTTTTATGTGCTCCAATGAATGTGATACAAAAATTGTTTGCTTTTAGTACATTAATTAGATCCTATTTGTCTGAGTAGCTTTGGTTCAAATCTCAATCACCTCTCTCTTTTGAGTGATCAAGGCTGATGTGGAGACTCAAAGCGGATTCGTGCACTGCCTCATACGAGAGGTGAACAATGCGGTCTGCCAAAACATTGAAGACAGTGTGCATTTGTAAAATGGCTTGAATGAGATCTGCTTTCTTGTGAATCACCAAGAGAATATCACAAATTAGGCCTTTCGCCTAGTAATCTATCAACTTCGACTGTGTTTCGAGTGGCTAGGAAGAGGGCCGACACATTGAGAGGCAGTGTTCAGATACAGAGATCAAAAGAAAATGGCAGCCATGTCTGAGAGGTGAGAAACGCCTCTTAGTTAGTTTCTTGAAGTGAAACTCATTGACATAAACGACTTTCCCGGAACGAACCCTGCATTGATACTATTTTACGAGCAAGAGACTCGTTGACGAGGAACTGCAAGGAGTTCCAGATCGCCACATACTGGATGCTGGATATGGGAATTCTGAGCAAGGTTTGATTTCTAAGTTGCACATTTGTTTGTTTAAGCAAATGAAGCAAGAAAATTTGGACATTTAGGATTTGCATACACACACAATAATAATACCTCTTCATTTACCATCAAGTTTGTTCTACAAATGTGGAAAGTTTAGTGTTTTTTCTAGAAAAAAAAAGTGATCTAAGAAAATGTATGTGCAGTTTGGTGGAGGATTTGATGCTGAAAACAACTCAGTTAGTACAGAGAAATATCTCAAGAATATTTGCTAATTGTAAAATTTAGAGTAAAGTGGTGTACTATCTTGTAAAAGGATAGACGTATTGGTGATATTTCGATAAAATAAAATTTATAATGGAGTGTGTCTGAATTTCACAAAATGGTTCTTGTATACGAATAATTTCAATCATGGAGTACAATTTATCCAAAATCATTGCGACAATTATAAAGGAGAACAATATTTACACTACCAAATTGTTCAACAACAATTTTCAAATGTACAAACATTCATCCAAGAACACAAGATTATTGTCCAATTTTTAGCTCCCTTGTTTATTAACATTTCGACTCTTCATTCAGAATTGAAAATTGCAAAGTGACTTGTAAATAGACATCATCATTAATCATAACCAATTAACATGACACTAACATTTACTTAAAATAAGTATAAATACAAACTTCATATAGCTCAGAAACTTATAAAGGTGAAGAAGAGGTAAAGTTTGAGTACTAACAAGAATAAAAAAGCTTGAACTGGATTGGTGGGATGCGCCAGGCTCATGCAGTAGTGCAACGCATGAGCGACGCGCGAAGGCTCAAGTAGCAAGCTACTTTGGTGAGCCTTCTCCCTCAAAAAATAAATTTAATATCGTGTGAACCAATGGTCCACATATCAGATATTAAACTGATAAGAACAGATACTACACTTGATCTTAGCCAAAAGGCCGAGAAAGGTATGAGTTTTAATCCTTGGCCCTTCTCGTTTTATAGTCCTCTCATCCATACCACTATTTTCTTCTTTTCGATGTGGGATATTTGTCAATTTCCAAACGCTTCATTCGAGCTTGAAACAAACAACTCTCTCTCCCGTTCTTGATTATAGTAGCAACTAGCAAGGCAGAAGCATCCATCAAAGGCTGCAGCGGAGAGTCGAGCCGAGGAACATACGTTCTGCAAACACACGGTTGCATCAATGAATCATGCGATGAAATTCATGAAAATCTTATTTGTTTGACGTTGATGCTTTATTACTTGATACTCCTATCTGGCTATCTATCTGTTTATTCGGTTCATGTAGCTAATTTTTCAGTTCATAGCACAAAAATTTCCAGAATATTTTTTGTCCTTCAAAATTATTATCGCAGTTCATTAAAAAATCGTAGTATTTGAAATTATTATCATTGAGTTGAATTTTAATCGAGATTAACATAAATGAAACTTGATACTAGTCTTTTTACATTATCCTCTTCTCATTTATTTCCACTGTGCTTGGGTTTGTGGAATAATCATGTGGTTTTACGGTTCATTAACACAGCTTTTGCATTTACTGTCCATCGACATGAAAGCTGGTATATTGCATTACCTACACACACATGACAATGTTCGAGGTACATTGCACTAGTAAAAAGGAAAACTGAGCAGGCCTGTATAACTCTCTGCCTACCTTTGTATACATGCCAAACAAAGCCGCCATCAAAATAGGCGAAGCTTTTAAGTATAAAACTTTAATAATTTACACCTTTGGAATATACACAACTCCATAATATGCTGATACAAGTTTCTGCTTCTCAATGGGTAACACGACAAGGGGCTGCTTGTATGGCACATGCACGTCAGGGATCGGATTCTACCTTGAGTCTGGATAGACGCGAGTGTTGTGGTTACTCTCCTTGCTGGAAGAAGGTATAACCCGAGCCAGACTCGTTTTTTCTAACCTGCACGTAGTGTTATACCTTCAGTAACCACGTGTTATACCTTCAGTAACCACTAACCAGGCACGATCAAACGGTGTTACTATTGTTACTCTTTACATAATTGCTTATTGTGATCTAAATTGATATTCTCTGAAGAAAACATCAACTACATCATATGTATCTCTGAGCACTATGTAGTAGTAGTAGTAGTATCTAATTAAGAAGGCTTATATAGTCCAGAAACATGGTGTTTAAGCATATCAACGGCATTGCGAATCAAGATTGTCAACTTACAAAACTTCTCAGAGGCTCAGTAAAAGAAAATCACACCTCATTCATACGTGATGATCCAGCAGGAAGAACTGGGACAAGAGAGCTCCAGAGAAGGGGGTCAGTTAATGGGTCGATACTGTTGTAGTTGGTCAGAAGGGGAGCGGACAGAAGAGGGGCCAACTGATATCTGTGAATAGGTAATCCTCCGGTTATCCCATATGCAACATCATGTCTCTCACTTCCAACATCATGGCATGATTTCTCAACAGTCTTCCCAAGCTCAATTTTATCAATATTGCTTTTGTTTTCATTCTCGTCATTCGCCTCCTTGCCTTTATTTTTTGTGATTCTCTCCTGAAGGCTCTTGTATGCTGCTGAGTTCAACAAACCACTCATGGCAGATATCTTTTTATGGTTCAATCTTTCTGGAGGGACACCTAGTCGTGGCATTTCATAGGGTTCTGTGGGTTGGGTAGACCGTTCTAGGGCTCTCAGTTCACTAGCGACAGCATCTGAACCCCCAGGATTTGTCTCATCTACTGCTTTTGACTGGAAATCAGTCAGACTAGATTTACTTGTACCCCACCATTTGATGTAATTAGTTAAATCAATCTTCCTCTCAACACTATAAACACCTGCATTTTCACTTCCTCTGGCTGCCTCATCACCTGCACCTTTAACAGCACACTTAGACCGGCACACAAATCATTTGGAAAATTAAGAAACAAAGCATCTTAATGCATAAATTCAGATTTGAACTCAGTAATAAGACAATTGTATCCTATTCAAAGCCAGTCTCACCATAAAGTGCACTGTGGTAATCAGCTCCAGGAGTACGGCCAAATTGTGAATCCCATCGACTACTGAGAAAAGAATGTACAGAAGAAAATCAGAAAGTAAAGAATGATGGATGGACCCAATACCAGCTAATCTTGTCAAAAACATGTAAAAATGTACCTGGAAAGGGGACGGTATTTGGAGACACCCCTGGAGAAACCACTACTCTTCCTGCAAAAGATTTGGCATGTAAGAACCTGAATTCATTTAAGAACGGAAACAGCAAAAACCCGATATTGACCTCCTAAGTGATGCTAGATAATCCTCTCGAGAGAGGTTTTGCATTTCCTCAAGGTCCCTTGCATAATCTGTGACCTGTGCAGCCACATCAGTGTTTAAGGAAATAAAATGCAATTGCCACAAAGTTAGTAGTTCATCTAGCCATAAACATTTTTTACACGTGATAAACGAACCAATCTACTCCATTGCCATACCAAATTATATACTGAGTTAGAAACTTACCGGAAAATTAATAAGTGTTCCAGGGCCCCAGTATTTAAGAGCAGCTAGATCATATGCTCTTGCTGCAGCTTCCTCATCATCATATGCACCTATAGCAGTTTCGGATGGAAAATATCAACACAGGTCTAAGTCCTTTTTCTGCTTCAATACAAAATATGACCAGATTGCTTACCCAAGTAAACTGCACAATCAACCATGCAACAGCATTCGGTTTCCCAGCAATGATGCAAAGAGCAAAAACAGATGGATAAGATTATCAGTTCACAAAACAGACACATCAATTTACACGCATTAATTCACCTTGTTTTCCTTTCTTATTTTGGTTTTGATTCCAGGTACTTTTATCCCATAGATGTGCTTCATAACGACCAGTCCAACGATGCCTAATTTGGTAACAATAAAACCGCAATCAAAAGCTAAATCAACGACAATATAATGATTAAAAATGCAAAGAATTTAAGCAGGAAAATGCATTAGCCATCAGCTTCAAAGGATGCCTAATCTCATAACGCTAAAAAGTAAAACCTCAATTGAAAGCTGAATCAACGACAAAACAATGAATTAAAATGCAGATAACTAACGGTTCACTTCATCAGCTTCAAAACCTGTACCCCGCTCTAACAACAATCATAAACAACTCTCCTACTCCCCGAATTTCAGAAAATGCATCAAATTGACGCAATCCACCACAACAACATCCAGTACAAGCAACGAAGCTAAGTGCACACCACATGTTCGACGAATTATAAATACCTTGTGACTCCTCGATATATGGAGCTGCGTTTGCCGGCCGTGCAAGGAGGCATTCTGCTGATTCGCTCTTTCGCCGTGCAACCTCTCTCCTTCTTCGCTTTCTTCAGACCTCGGTAAAGCAGAAGATGATCGGGCGGCGGGCGCGCTTCGGAGCTTTCTCCGCCGCCAGTCTCCTCTGGCTTGGCGGCGTGCTCCGACGAGGAGGAAGCCATGACGATGGCCGCGATCCTTGTTGCGGCGGGAGAGAGAAATTCACTAGTAATCGCTGGAGAGGAGAGCGAGAGATTTAGAGTGTGGAGAGTAAGAAGAGAGAGGTCTGTGATATTTTTGCACCGAATGAGGAATTCTACAGAGCTAGGAGAAAGGATGGGAATGACAAAAGTACCCTGACGTAATTTCCGGTAACTGCTGCAATGGATATGATTGCGGGAGGACATTTTGGAGACATTGAAATTGTAACGGCTACGAGGAAACACCTTACATCTGTCACGGTGGTCAGCTACAAAAATAATCATGTTTGTGGAATAGATGGGTGAACGGGCCGAGATAAATGGGCTGTTTTTCGGCCCGATTATATTTAACTTCACTTTATTCGCATGTGTAAATCGAGGATCGTGTCAATGTGCTAACTATTTAACACGATACTATTCGCTAATTAATCAACACAATATCATGATGCTAATTAATCAACACAATATCATGAGTACCTAATATAATTTTATCCTGACATTATATCATTTTAGATAACAAGTACTCCCTTCTTTCCATTATAATTGACATGTATTCCTTTTGGATTATTTCCCTGTAAGTGAGAATTCTTTTTGCGACAAAAAAGTAACACTCTATCTATCTGGGAGTATTTTTTTTCACTTATACTTTATTCTCTCTTTATTTAACCATTACATAAAAACTTGTGCCAATAGAAGTGTGTCATGTATAATGGGACGGCGGGAGTAGCACATTAAACTAGTTATTATCATAATTGACTTATAAATAATACTCGTACTTAGATATATTAGAAACAATTCGATATATAAGAGAATTAGTCACTGTAAATGATGTCGTTATGTAACCCTTTTGAGTTCATACTTATTGGCGATGTGTTCGTCTGAATTATTTGATTTATTTATTGGCAAATATTATTGTGATTTATTAGAAAATAAATTAAATATTGTGAGACAACATACTGTGTAATGTATGTACATGACAAATCTATTAGATACCGAATATATCAGTTATACTTCACACACCTACCACTGAATTACCTACCTTCCTCCTCATATACTATGTTCAAAATCAATTATACGTTTTAAACCACGCATAAACAAGTAAGTGATGTTTGTTGTTAATCCAATATTTAGTCAATTTATCGAATGCATTCTTTCAAGTTTTTGTATGCATGTATAATTTGTTAGTCAAACTTATATTGTCATATAAGTTGTTTGAGAGTCAATTTTCATTTTCAACTAAAACAGAAATTTTGAATTACATCATTTTTTGTTGATGCAGTTGAAAAAGTGTGATGGACTAAAAAAAGATGAAAAAGAGAAAGTACGTCAAATTCAACAATGACACGACGATTCTTAGAGCACCCGCAACGCGGGCCGCCCGCATTCCGCGTTTCGTGCCGGCGGAACGGAACCGGCGCGCGACGCGTTGCGGAGGTGCGTTCCGTCTCCGTGTCGTTCCCAAGCCGTGCCGGGTGTCGACGGCACGACCCGCGGCACGGTCAGTGCCGCCACGCGCTTCAGCGACGTGGCTCGCCCTGCGTCGTGCATGACGCCCACTCGCCGGCCCGCGAGTGGGCGTCGTCACGCTGACGCAATAAATTCATTTTTTTAAAAAAATGAATTTTTAAAAAAATATTTTTTATTTATAAAAATTGTTTTTTATATTTAAAAACAATTTTTACAAATAAATGAATACTAGAAATTCGTATTAGCCCACATATATTTGATGGGCTTGCGAATTTATGAAACTCATTCTTGGTTGTCTCTCTTTTAAAAACAATTTTTACAAATAAATGAATACTAGAAATTCGTATTAGCCCACATATATTTGATGGGCTTGCGAATTTATGAAACTCATTCTTGGTTGTCTCTCTTTTATAGAGACATCCTTGAATGTTTCATGTGTCCACTTTCGATGTGGGACAAACTCATTCTTGGTTGTCTCTTTTCTATTTTATAGAGACATCCTTGAATGTTTTATGTTCCACTTTAGGGTTTAGACAAACTCATTATTGGTTATCTCTATTTTATAGAGACGTCCTTGAATGTTTTATGTTCCACTTTCGATGTGGGACAAACTCATTCTTGGTTATCTCTATTTTATAGAGACATCCTTGAATGTTTTATGTTCCACTTTCGAAGTGGGACAAACTCATTCTTGATTATCTCTATTTTAAGAGACATCCTTGAATGTTTTATGTTCCACTTTCGATGTGGAAAAAACTCATTCTTGGTTGTCTTTATTTTATAAATAGAGACATCCTTGAATGTTTTATGTTCCACTTTCGATGTGGGACAAACTCATTCTTGGTTGTCTCTATAAAATTATATTTTAAATTATGTCATTTATTATTTTTTAGGATTTTAATTATGTCTTTTTCTATTTTTTTGAATTTTAATGTTATTTTAATTTTAATGAAGTGTGTTTGTTTTAATTGAATTGGGTTGGAAATAAAAATAAAAAATGAAATTGAATGAATAGTAATTTAAGGAACGGTTAAGAAACGGATAAGAAACGGAGGGTTGCAGGTTTCGTTCCTTAGTTAAGGAATGGAGTAAAAAAGTACAGTGGGGCCCGCAAATAGTAGTTTAAGGAACGGTTTAGGAACGGTGGGGGAACAGCGTTGTGGATGGCCTTAAAAACGTGCTTCACGAATCTGAAGTCAGCTTCATGGGGTAGTTGGACTTGGACTTGATAAAACTTTATTGTTTAAAAAAATTGAAATCTCATTGATATATAATTAAAATTGTAAAGTGATAGTAGTAGATTTGTATATTTTCTTTTAAGTTATGTACTACTGTTACGGACTCAATTCCCACATCGGTTGCGAAAACAACCGATGTGGGATGTATAGACTAAATGAGCTCTCTTTCCTAACAAGTTAGTTTTTTTTGATGAGTTCTCATGTTTGGTCTGTATCAATTAGTGCTTTCATTGAGAGCTCAAACCACTCAGAGTGGTGGCCGGACAATGAACTCGCCGTGACCAACGAGTGCGTTTGGGGCCGCTCGGAGTGATGGCCGGGCAAAGAATCTGCCGTGACCAACTAGAACTCGGAGTGGTGGCCCGGCAAAGAACCAGCCGTGACCAAACGAGGACGTTGGCCCTTAATGGAGGATCGAATGTTACGATCATTATTTTTTAAAGAGTAATGTTTTTGCAGCTAAACAATTACTTAGTACAGTACATTATTTTTAGATTTTAACAGCGTGAAATAGAATTTTAATTATATAATATAAATTCTAAAAATAAAACCAAGGAATGGTAATTTAATTTGTGCATGCAAATAATTTCAGTGGATAAAATAAGAAAAACACAAATTAATAATCATAATGTTAATATCTATTCATAGACCATAGTTAATGGAAGAAATTAAATATACTAAAATTATTTATACATTGATTATATTCATAATTTATTAATATTATTATTTGTTTAAATATTTATTACTAAAAGAATTTTGTAGGAGTACAGACGGCAGTAGTATATAAAATTTTCCAATGGGTGATAATCTATTATCTAAGCCCCCTTCGGTGTTAACACCGAATATTATTATTAATCTATCTGTTTTCGGTGTTAATAAAAAAATAATTAATAATTTATTAGCTGAATAAGGTTCACAAGAAAGAAAAATTTATTAAAAACAAAAATAGACTAATTTTATAGAGTGAAACGAATGATAATTTATTAGCTGAATAAGGTTCACAAGAAAGAAAAATTTATTAAAAACAAAAATAGACTAATTTTATGGAGTAAAACGAATGATTATCCACAATATTTTAATTCCGTTGTAGAGCGGAGAAAAGAATACTACTCCACTATACATTGCAACTTCACAACTCCGTTATATAAAGTTGTATTAAGATGACAACCCTTTTTAAAGTGACAACATATATCAATCATGTACTGTCACGTGATACGTTATCCAACAATATTTGAAATTTATCTAGCAATATTTATTTAGTAGGCGTTTACAGATTGCGTGATAGTAATAAGTGGATTTCAGTGTAGATTGTTGAGTATTGCAGTATAGACATAGAATGTTTCAGTTGCAGTATATAGGGATGTGATCATATGATAACCCATATTTATGGTGATAACCTAATAACCTATCATTCTATGGACGAAATATATCATTTTATAAAATAGAATATCATTTTATGGATTAAAAGTATCATTCTATGTATGCTGAAAAAATATCATTTTATAGTGTATAAATATCATTTTTAGTAAAAATGATATTTTTGACCCATAAAATGATAGATTATTAGGTTATCACCATAAATATGATTATCATTTTAACGCACCCCCCTCTCTCTCTATATATATAGGGAGATGATCAAAATAAAAATGCATTTAAATCCATAAATGCAGCTCAAATCTTGGCCCTAGGATTAGATGATCTAATGGTCAATAAATAACAAAAAACACGGAAAGGTCATATTTAAACAATTTTAGGTCATATTATAATATTTGGGTTTATGTCATGCTAAGATCATTTTAGGTCATGCTTTGTTAGCATGACCTAAAAATTAACTAACTATGACCTAAAAGTGCCCTACATATGATATTGTTCTGCGTTTCTGTATTTAAATATAGTTTTGTCTATATATATATATAGAGAGAGGTGTGATCAAATACAAACCCTCTATAATACAAACTATACAAACTGGTGTCAACGGAGTGTACAAATTCTGTCAACGGGGGGCTGATGTCAACGGAGTGTACAAATTTTGTCAACAGGGTGTACAAATTATGTCAACGGGGGTGTACAAATTCTGATTGTTCGATGTCAACTGAGTGTACAGATTTGTAGGAAATGTTGACATTAGAAAAATCTCCTATATTAACCGTTGATTAATTGTATGAAGTGAGTAGGATTAAAGTTTGTATAGTTTGTATTATAGAGAGTTTGTAGTTTATCACACCCCTATATATACATGCAGATTACTTTTTTATACCGTTATTTTGTTATAGACAATAATGCAATACTCAGCACTCAACACTGCCATCCACATAGTACTATCATGCAATTCGTAAAAATTCATCTAAAACGCCCCTAATATTGCTGGATAGTGTGCCACGTGGCAGCACGAGGTTGGTGGTACGTTGTCTCTAACTATAATGATGACACCCTAATGCTCCCCAAATTAAATATAAACAAAACTTAAATTGAGATAATAATAAATTAATCAGTAATGGCGAATTGTAATCAAGGTCACGTGCTTATGTCTTGAACAGAACGTGACCGCCAGCAATCCGCGAATCGTGGTGGGATCCAATTTCGAGATTTTCACCTCCTTTTGTCTATTTCCTGTATCATTATTATCTGTCGTGTTTTAAAATTAATTAATTAGTAGTACTTATAAAATTGTCCTTTATCTTACAATATAGTTTAATTGAATCGATCAGCATTCCTACTATACACTACTAAACAAAAGAGCTCCAATCGTGGTAGTATAAAAAATAAAATAAACCGCGATATAAGTACACATTTGAACTAAAAATATGGATACTCCTTTTTATATTGTGATCATTGCTACGTGAGTGTGCATAGGCATCTTCACCTAATTTGAAAATAAATACCAAGATTATAATACTATAGAGAGTGCATAATTTAAAGCATATACCACAAGAAACTAGATGGCTAGAAAAACTTATAACGAGACAAATTGGGGAATGTTTCATTTTCAGTGTCATCCTTACTGCTCATTTGTCATAAAAATGGATGTAATTTACTATAAAAATTATAATTGACAAAATGCGTATATATTTATTCATATGAAATTAAGAATTATTGGTGCTGTCGAAGAAATAAAAAAAAAAGCAAGTTAGCCGTTGAATAGACATGGCTTGTCTGTTTCTTTTAAATATTCATTTTTACCATACAAAATCAGTCTGTCACGAGACACGATCCTCTTTTCAAAAACTATAGCACCTGATTATTATTGGTTTTTAGTTTTTTACTTATTTTTATTTTACTATGCGTCGCTGTCAGTAGCAGTTAATTACCGTATAAAATGCCTTACTTTATCTGTTTAATTATCATAGCAGAGTACTTTAATAATAACAATTTTGCACAGTAAAATTTTTAACCGCATTACCTAAAATACCCTTTCAAATACATTATATTTTCAGTTGTAACGCTTATACTTATTTCACATCACCCACTCATTTTCAATCTTCACACCGTCTCCTCTCACCACTGAGGTACTCTCTCTGTAGCTCTGATTTATGTAGCCGTCTTGCTATTTGTGGGCTATCAATGCAGGTTTAGAGCTTTAATTTCAATAACTTTGCTTCACTGAGAAATGGCGGTGGTGCTTAAGAGAATAATAATGTTGTGATTGTTTGGAATATTTTTTAGAAACGGCATCAGATTCTTTTCCTCTGTTGAAATCTGGTCAAATTTGGGGTTTATGGTGTTGATTTGGTGTGTTCCTTGTGTTTATGCGCTTGATTGCGAATACTGAGCTGCATCTATACCTCATTTGCAGATCAAGCTAGTTCATGCATGGTTTTACATTATGGTTACGATAAGTGCATTTCTCGAGCTTCTGAATTTGGAAAATCTTCTTTTTGTTAAAGAGATGAACATTTCTGCATCCAAACCTGACTTCTTAAGGCATCTTTATCGTTATTCCAAGCATCTTTCTTCTTGTTCTTTTTTAACTATACTGAATACGCAAAATCCAATACAACTTTGTGTATTGCACTTGAACAGTTGAACAAGGCGATTTTTTCAAATAGATACATATGATACAAACGAAAACGAGGTGCTTTAATTGACACCAGAATTTTTGTTGTTCATTTTGAGCGGAAATTAACAGATTTTGAGTGTGTTATTATCTGTTCCTGGATTTGACAAGATTGAGTGCGTCAATCTTGTGCTTTGTGGTTTTTGACCAAGTCCCAGTCAAGTTTGTTGTTGCACATTATGATTGAACTGCTTTCTTGATTTTTAGCGAAATTTCCTTACCGAAATAATGCTAATATGCTTTGATTTTGTTAGTATGAGTCGACTTTTTTCAGCTTAATAGACTCACTATTTACAAAATTGTTGTGGCTTTGAAGTTTGAACTGAACTAAAATTGGATTAGATATCCCTGTTAATTTTAGCTATGTATCTCCATCCCACATTAATGACCTAATTTCCTTGATCTCACACCTCAATTTTTTTGCTGGTATCTATTGATATTCTGATTCTGATTGACTTACCCTCATGAAATCTTTATAAATGCTGCAGTGGAACTTATGCTTGTTCATTTCCTGTTACAGCATTATTTGTCATTTTTCTCACTAAAACTTTTTTGAATATATCTGTAGGTCTCTACTTTACCACAATGTCAGATCTAGAGGCCCCTCTACGCCCCAAGCGGAAGAAGATTTGGGTGGACTACTTTGTCCAATTCCGATGGATAATAGTGATCTTTGTTGTCCTTCCGATTTCATTCACGCTGTACTTCCTCACATATCTTGGGGATGTGTGGTCTGAGTCCAAATCGTTCAAGAAGCGCCAACAGGAACATGACGAAAATGTTGAGAAAGTTGTGAAGCGACTCAAGGAGAGGAACCCAAAGAAGGATGGTCTAGTCTGCACAGCTCGTAAGCCTTGGATTGCTGTTGGAATGCGCAATGTGGACTATAAGCGTGCTCGCCATTTTGAGGTCGATCTTTCTGCCTTCAGAAATGTTCTGGAAATTGACCAGGAGAGAATGGTAGCCAGAGTTGAGCCTTTGGTCAATATGGGTCAGATTTCGAGGGTCACTGTCCCGATGAATCTGTCTCTTGCAGTTGTTGCAGAGCTCGATGATCTTACCGTTGGAGGTCTGATCAATGGCTATGGTATCGAAGGAAGCTCCCATATTTATGGCCTGTTCTCCGATACTGTCGTGGCTTATGAAATTGTTTTGGCAGACGGCCAGTTGGTTAGAGCAACAAAAGACAATGAATACTCTGACCTCTTCTACGCCATCCCATGGTCTCAGGGGACACTAGGACTCCTTGTTGCAGCTGAGATTAAGCTCATCCCTATCAAGGATTATATGAAGGTAACATACAAGCCTTTAGTGGGTAATCTTAAGGAGCTCGCACAAGGTTATATTGATTCGTTCACACCAAGGGACGGGGATCAGGACAATCCTGACAAGGTGCCAGACTTTGTTGAGACCATGATCTACTCTCCAACTGAAGCTGTCTTCATGACAGGTAGATATGCTTCAAAGGAAGAGGCCAAGAAGAAGGGAAACAAGACCAACAGTGTTGGCTGGTGGTTCAAACCATGGTTCTACCAGCATGCTCAGACTGCATTGAAGAAAGGCGAATTTGTTGAGTATATCCCAACGAGAGAATACTACCACAGGCATACTAGGTGCTTGTATTGGGAGGGGAAACTCATTCTTCCCTTTGCTGACCAGTGGTGGTTCAGGTTTCTCTTTGGTTGGTTGATGCCCCCTAAGGTCTCCCTCCTCAAGGCTACTCAGGGTGATGCTATTAGAAACTATTACCACGAGATGCACGTCATTCAGGATATGCTCGTCCCCCTGTACAAGGTGGGAGATGCTCTGGAATGGGTCCACAGAGAGATGGAGGTATATTTATTAGATTTTCCTATCTTATGTCTTACAATATCGATGTTGTTAGTTCTGTATTTATACTAACAAGTGAATGCTGTATAGGTATATCCAATCTGGCTCTGCCCACACAGGCTGTACAAACTCCCAGTGAAAACCATGGTGTATCCTGAGCCAGGATTCGAGCTACAGCGCAGACAGGGTGACACCCAGTATGCTCAAATGTACACTGATGTTGGAGTCTATTACGCCCCCGGGCCAGTTCTGAGAGGTGAGGAATTTGACGGGTCTGAGGCAGTCTGCAGGATGGAGAGCTGGTTGATTGAGAACCACGGTTTCCAGCCACAGTATGCTGTGTCCGAGCTCAACGAGAAGAACTTCTGGAGAATGTTTGACGCTGGCCTCTACGAGCATGCCAGGAGGAAGTACGGAGCTGTGGGCACCTTCATGAGCGTGTACTATAAATCGAAGAAGGGCAGGAAGACGGAGAAGGAGGTTCAGGAAGCTGAGCAGGCTATCTGCGAAGCGCCTGATGCTGAGGCCGATTAAAAACACTGCGAATGCTGGCTGTTGTTGTTGATGAAATTCGAGAAGGATTGTGTTGTTTCCCTCCCTTTTCTCTGAGTTATCGATTTTTGCTTTATGTATTGAGACCTGTAGTTTGCTAAGTTTAACTCTGTAGACTTTTGATTTGAAGATGGGAAGAAGTGCTGTGCACTATCCCTCCCTCTCCTATTATTCCATCCTGTGATGTTACTCTCACCTAATTTATTACAGGAAATTGGTTTACTTTCTTTACTTTGAATTATCGGTCCTAATAAGTTTACAGGCATAAATTTCATTATGAGGTAATTTTATGTTCTGTTTTTAGCTTGGTTTGTCAATCAAAAATTCACATGTCAATATAGAATGAAACCTTCACATATTGATTTGAGTACACACAAATAATAACACCATGTAGGTGAAGTAGCTAATGCATATAAAAATATAAAACGACAATAGTTTATACTCTATTCATCTATAAAAAATAAAAAATAATCTATTTTCTATTTTGGTCTGTTCATCAAAATTAGTCCCTATTTATTTGTCTATAAAAAACAATCTATTTTTTTATTTTGGTCCATTCATCAAAATTATTTCCTATTTATTTGTTTGTAGTGTATGTTTCTCTTAATAAGTGAATCATATTTTTCACTAATCATACTTCCTACCATTTTTGTTCTGTCTATTTCTTTTAAATTTTTACCGATTTGTATTACTCCTAATACCATGAGTATCATTTACTAATCATGTCTATTTTTCGTGGCAAAAATCAGAAATCTTTTGTAACTTTAATTATTAATGCCAGCTAATCTTAAGTGACAACACAGTCAAATTGCCACGGACAATAATATAAATGTGACCGTTAAAAGCTGAACGTTGGGCTTTGGAAATTTCGACACTTCTATAAATCCATGAAAAAGTCCAGTTCAGCTCAAACACTGTCTTCTTCTCTATATATATTCCCATCTCAATAAATAACTCGCAATTCATTCTCTCACTCTCTCTCTCTGCGATGGGGATGGTGATAGTGTTGTCTTTGCCATTGATTCTGTTTTCATTACTTCTAGGATTTGGGTGTTATCTTTTCGGAAGAGCAAAGGGCAGGAAAGAAGCATATGCCACCGCACAAATTTTCACCGCACCAGCTCCGCCGCCGGGAAGCGTCGCCGCCGCCGATTACAAAGCTCCTCATCAGCCACTACAACCCATCTTCAAGCCCGACAATTCAGCTAATGTTTAGTGCTACTTTTTCCTGCGATGAGAGAGCTTTTTTCTGTGTGAAAAAAATGGTATACATATATGTTGATTTGTGGTGATATTCAAATTTTTGTACGTCTTGTATGATGAAATATTAATTTTATAATTGTTTGTTCAAATAACCACATTTGCCGTTGAATGGATTCAAATTCCACTATTTAATCATAGTTCATAATTCGATTTTGCGTCTCTAATTCTTGGAACCATAATCGATTGTTAATCGACCCAAAGAAAATCAAAATAAAAAACACAAATTAGGTATTGAAAATCGAGGAAGGATTGGTAAAGTTAATAAAATCAAAGTCAAAATCAAAGTCTTGAATTTATTTATCGAGCTGGTTATGACTTAGAACCGAAACATTATTCTGGCACGGGCTTGTTGAGTTTGATCCTCCCGCTCGTTCACATCAGTAAAGCCATTGTCCTCGTTGATGGATACTTGTATCTGATTGACTCTGATTTAGCCGAACCGTCTAAGAGAATCGCTCTTTTCAAAGGAGTCACTGCGTTTTCTCGGAAATTCCCAAGTAGAAGCTAAAGGTAAATTTAAAGCATGAAATAGTGTGATTGAACCTTGAGTTGAATGTATAATATGCCACTGTGACGATGCTCAATTTTGATTTGTTTGTACTCATATCATGTTATTCCGTTTAGATCATGGCATCAGCTGTGTACAGTAGATTGCTTGATCTTGTAAGCAATTTGGTACTGAAGGTTGAAACGTGATGGATTCGGGAGTGAGTTTCAAGTAATTGTCAATTTTAACTGACAATTGAGTGTCGATTGCTTTATTCTGGATGCTTATTTTGTTGTATTGTGTCTTATTTTTTGTATTGAAGCTGATCTTCTACTGGAGAGTTTCTAGAGAAGAACAAATCAAAGATCTTCTCAGGAAAAAGAGCTTCAAGGAAGCCATCTCCTTGGTTGAAGATCTAGAGAATGATGGTGAAATAACACACGAGATACTCTCGTTTGTCTATTCACAGGTGGGATTAGTGTTGCTATTTGATTTGCATTTCAAGGAAGCAGTAGATCATTTCTTGCTTTCAGAAAACATGCAGCCTTCTGAACTTTTTCCATTTTATCATGCCAGACTGGTATGTCTAAATTTCTTTCTATATGTGTTTATTACACAGCTCAACATGTTTCTTTTTTGTTCATTTGAATGTCATACCTCGATCCTAGTCTTACTCATTAAAACTTACCACTTGTGTCCATGTAAACATCTGTTTCTTTGTTGTGTTTGTCATGTTATTTGAGATGGCGATTACTTACATGGAGTACAATAAATTTGTTTGGATCCAGGTCCCAAGAAACCGGTATTGGGGTTTGCGTCCTCCTCCAGCACCTCTCGAAAATGTAATAAATGATGGACTGAAAGCTATTCAAAGAGCTCTTTTTCTTAAGAAGGCGGGTGCAGATTCTTCTGTTGATGATGAGTTTCTTCTACATCCACCCACAAGAGCTGATCTGTTAGAGTCTGCCATAGAGAACATGATAAGGTTTATCTAAATTTCTGTTAGTAGTTATTTGATGTTCACTATATGCAATTTTGTCCGATGGCCTGAGTTCTGTTTATGAGTGTTTGAGATATTTTGGCTTCTTATCTGAAGAGGTGTTGTATTGTGAGCTACTCTACATCGGGCTAATTTTGTGTGTCCAACTTTCACTGATTTGCTGTAGATATTTGTACACATGCCGCAAAAGAGATCTAGCCATTTTTGTGAAGGAGGGGGTTGACACTCTTCTGATGTTATCTTTATAGAGCTCGAAATTGTGTTGATAATATGGAAAGGCTTGCTTCTTCAGAGAACTGTTATGTAGTGGTAATGCTTACCTTTTACTTCTCCCTCGGTTGAATGAGATACTATCAATTATGGACTGATTTGTTATGTCCTTATATGGTAAATAATGAGGGAAGATTGATCATCAAGGCTGCTTTGTGATTCAACTAACAGATTTTGTAATAATCTCGTTAGCACAGTGAATATCAAGTTTATTGTAACAAGATTGTGTCCATTTTACTTTATTAGGAAACTGGAGAATTTTGAAGCTGCTGAAAACTACTATGCGGAGATTGGTAAGCCAGATGCTTATATACAGTCAGTTATCTTTCTCTCTTCTTATTCCTTAAATGCAGGTAACATTAGGTTGCTTGACATATATTTGGATCGTAAGGATGCTTGACATATATTTGGATCGTAAGGATGGCAGAGATCCCATGTTCAAAGCCGCTGTCCGGCTCTCCACAATCATGGAGAAATGCTAGATCCTTTGAAAATGCTCGAGGTATAAGTTTGCATCCCGCTTGCCCCATGACGCTAGCATATAACGTTCCTGATCTTTTTTGTGATTATTAAAACACTTATTTATGTTACTTATTTCCTATCCCAGAGATTATCACCGGATATACCCAGATGATGCCGTTGTTTGTTACAAGGTTTGTCGTTTCCTCCTTCCGATGGTTTTATTTTCAATTTAGATGCTTTACCTTGCTTTCTAATTGATGGACACCTTTCTAGCCAGTGCTACCGTCATCAAGGCGAGTCCACTTCCGTCAGCGGTTGCGATTTCAAGAGCGATATCTTACTCAAGCCCAGATGGCTGGTCACCCGATGAAATGCTAAATATCTAGATGAGTCGCATTCGTCTTTCAATCATTATTTTGCTCGGTTAGTTTCGCTTACTCTGATGTTCGGGACTTCATCGTGTTAGCCGTCACCCCATCTGCTGCTCGAAATCAATGAATTAGTTAAAAGGAGGAAGTATTCGGCCTTCTCCATGTGTAATATTTGAGTTGGCTCAAGGTAATAATAATGCAGAAAATTTATAACTAAAATTTGCTTTAGTGGATTTTTTTTTGTATATAATCTTGTAAAACTAGCAAAATTTCTTACTTAAGCTGAAAAAGATCATATTCAATTATGTTATTCTAATGTTGTTGCAAGCATTTAGTTCTTTTCTGCCTTTTGTTTTTGTCAATAACTAATGTAGATTGATTTATGGAATAAATTCGATTAAATATACTTACATACTATACTTGGATGTAATAAGTAATCCTACATCAGATTTTGGGATCTTTAAACTTGTGGCGGCAGCACGACTCCAGTTCGGATAGATGGAATCACAACTCCCACACCCAATCACAACTGTCCATGTCAGCATCCCCTTCCTAACACAATCTAACCCACCTTATCCTCTCCGAACCACTTCTCCCAAAATCTAAAAATTCATCTCCTTCCCTTCATATTGTGCAACACAAATACACACATTTTCAATTCTAATCTAGAAAAAAAAAATGTCACTGACAATCCCCACCACCCTCTCCAAATCCATCTCCACCCCCAAATTGGGCTCCTCAAAGCCGAGAACCGCCGCCATAATATGCCAAGCTAACGCCCCCAACCAAGAAGACTCTTCTTCTTCCTCCACGGCGTCTCAGCTCAAAGCGTTCTCGGCGGCGCTGGCCCTCTCCTCCGTGATCTTCTCCGCCCCGGTGCTCCCCGCCTCCGCTGACATCGCCGGACTCACCCCTTGCAAGGAATCCAAACAGTTCGCCAAGCGCGAGAAGAACGAGATCAAGAAGCTCGAGTCATCCCTCAAGCTCTACGCCCCCGACAGCGCCCCAGCTCTCGCCATCAAAGCCACCATCGAGAAAACCGAGCGCAGGTAAACTGCTCGGCAAAATAAGCTCTTAAACAAATTATAAACTAGACGTCCCACTTTGATTCGGTACGAATTTTAAAAAACATAAAGAAAATGAATGAAAGAAAAGTAGTGGAACGTGGTTCTTAATTTTTTGTATCAGGAAAATAAATTCGCATTTACCAAAAATAGTGTAAAAAACGAAATGAGTTTGAGAACATCAGAATAAATAAAATTTAAATGAGAGGGATGTTGCATGTTAGTCAATCACAAGTTTTTTACAATCTTGTAAATAATGCTTATAGTAATTAATTTACATATATAATTGTACTATAATTTGTTCTTTTTAAATATATGCTAGTTTTTTGGTTCTTAGATGTGTCAAATGTATATACCTTTGCTTTAATAAAAGTCAATGAATTTGATCTCATTTGTCAATATATTCTTAATGTAATTCTTTGATTGATCATCTAGTACTAATAAATCATGAAAATAAATATGAAAAAGTAAGGAATTTTATTAGTTTATTAATATAATTTTACTAGTTTATTAATTTTCTTTTCTAATGGTTTTCCAATCCTAGTAAATATTTTAAACAATCTAATTCGTTAGTATTTAAACATTATGAAACTAATAAGCTTAGCCTTAGGCTTCTAGTTTGTAACTAACGGCTCAATTTTTGGCCACAGGTTCAATAACTACGGGAAGCAAGGGCTCCTGTGCGGCGCGGATGGGCTGCCCCACTTGATCGTGAGTGGCGACCAGAGGCACTGGGGTGAGTTCATCACCCCAGGCATCCTCTTCTTGTACATTGCCGGGTGGATCGGGTGGGTGGGGCGGAGCTACTTGATCGCCATCAGAGACGAGAAGAAGCCGACCATGAAGGAGATCATCATCGACGTTCCCTTGGCCAACAGCCTCGCCTGGAGAGGCTTCATCTGGCCCGTTGCTGCCTACAGAGCGTTCGTGACCGGAGAACTCATCGATCCCAACGTTTAAACCTCCGTTTTCGGGTATTTTTTGGTTGGATTTGATTGGGTTGAGCTTGCTTTGGAGCAATGGCTAATGCTGTTGATTGTTTGTTTTGTTGTAGGTGAAGATGGTTGAGGTTGAGGGGTTGTGTAGTGTGGAGAAAGTCTTGTATTTATACATGTAAACTTTGTTGTGTATTTGGACTTGTATTTGGAATCATTAATTAACCAAGGAAATCATGAGGAATGTGTTTCCTAGAAGTGAATGTTAATTGGATGATTATGTGGCGTCTCGTCGCATATATAGTGTGAATTTTTTTTACCTCAAATAGAAATGGGACAATCCGAAATGAAATATTTCAAATGGATAAAGGGTCAACATTTGAATTTGCGCAAAGATGAAACTATACTATATAGTGAGTCTATATAAAATCATAATGATAATCATAATCATAATTAATAACAATATGAACAAGCCCAAATTGAAAAAAAGTAGTCATAGGCTCTCATAGCAGCACCTATGTCGGGTGTGTAGCATATCATTTTTCTATATATGAATATAAATAGCAGTTCTAGTTCTGGTATCTAAGTGGACGACCACATGGACTCTCTGAAGGTCGCGTGTTCGACCGCTCCTGCATCCAAGCCGTAGCTTGACGGCTTGGAGTGGGACACGAACGTATAGGAAAGCTGCGAGCCGCTATAATTAGGACTCGTGGCTGGGTGCGACGTGGCCTGCGGCACCCTGAGGTGCAGTATCTCGGCCTGAGTCTGGGCGAGCTGCTGCCTAAGCCCGTCTATCTGCTGCTGCAGATAGGATATGGCTCCTACGCAGCCGTAGACCGGGTCCCGCATCCTCGCGTTCGCCTCGTACACCATGCTGCTGACCGCATCGCCTCGGTGCTCCTCCGGCAACTCCTGCGGGCCGGGCCGGGCCAGTATGAGTATAGAAGATGAAACAAATAAAAATCTGATCAATTCCAAACTAACTTACCTGAAGCATCTTGCTGACGTTGCTAGCTCCGAACACCTTATGCACGCCGGCGAACTTCCCCGGCTCCTCGGCCGGGAAATACGGCGCGAAGACGCAGTCCCGCGAGCACCTCCGGCGGAGGAGCTTGCAGGCGGCGCACGGCGATGAGGCATTTTGTTTTCTGCTCACTTCCATCTATTTTTCCTAATTACATGATCAATTTTATTTTATTTTTTCTATCAAAATCAATTAAGAAAAAGTTTGGTTGTGTGATCAAGAGCACTAATTGGGTTTAATATAATCTACATGGAGAAATTGAGACAAACAGATAGTTGGTGTTAACGTTCACCAAAAAGGGATTAAAGAAGAAAAGGAAAAGATTAAGAATTTGTGAAAGTGGGAAAGAGATTAAGAGAGTAGGTTTATTTGAAGGGGTAGAGAGAGTACTTTTTATAATGGGACTTGCAATTTTGTGGGGCCAAATTTGTGGAATTCAATTTCCGCCACTTCGAATTTTGTTGAGATTTCTTTTAATATAATAATAGAGGTATGCAGAAGTTCTTGATTAATTAAACCATGATAATTGAGAGGTTGGTTATATTTAATTGTCAAATTTAATTTGCTACATGGCATGTGCACCTACTAATAAATTAATGAATAATTTTATGATTGTGTCTATTCAAAAGATTTAGGCCGATTTGATGGCACGTGTGTGTGTCTTTGGACAGATTTTATAACGTAAAAATGATCGTTAAGTTTGTTGGTATTTAAATGCAACTAATGTTGGACTTCTTTTTGAACGTTTGGTGTAATTTAAAATAAAAAAAATATGAGATAATATCCTTGTTTTTCATAGACATTATGAGTATGTGGAGAGCATGTGAAACTTAGTAGAAAAAGTTATAATTGCAAGAACAAGTAGCATATTAATTAGAGGTTGATTTGTTCATATAGGAGTATCTTTTTTCTCGTCTTCTTTTCTTTTTTAGGGAGGGGATAAGAGAGATTAATCATTGAACATCACATCTTCTTTATTAACTATGGTTTCCAAATAAAAATTCACATTTCACTTCATATTTGTAAATACCAAAAAAGTATGATTAGCAAAAGCCACTAACCAAAATAGCAACACTAAAGTTCCTAATCAAGATGTTTAGCTAAAAATCAACAAATACTGAGATAAATCAACATCTCAACTTTGTGTGCTAAAACAAGCACGCCTAAAAATAATTTTTTTAGACTATACTCTAGCGTAAGACTTTTGATAATGGGTAGATGATGTGTCCATTTTCAAGATGGTTATATTTTTCAATTATTCCACAATGTAGAAAAGGTGACCAATTTCAACAATTCTGTCTAAAAGATATTTGATCGATTGATTATTGATCCATCTTAAAATGCCAAAGCGGTAGCTTTGTTTTGGTAAAATAAAATACACTAAATTTGACCTAACTCAAACTAGTAAAGGTTTGAGACTTGACATTTGGGGATTACTAATTGAACTTGATTCTTAATTATAGTACTATATTTGGTTGCTTTATGGAATAAACAAAGGCATGTGTACATTTGATCAAAATAAGCTCTATATTCCTATCTACCACATTTTATTGGTAAATCATCACACTCAAATGTGCAGGTATAATTTAGAAATAATGTGCACGAATCGATTATTAATTAAAACGCATATAAATAAAAGTTGGATTTAGTTAATTTGATAGTGATGTCATGGAAATTTTGCTGTCTATGATTCTCAAATTATATTCAGCTGTCCCTTTGATTAAAATTTTCTTTTTTGTACGATGTAGACAGAATGTCTGCCTCTTGCCGGAAAGAATTTGATTAATGAATTGACAAATTGCAGTGCCCCATAATTTATTTCTAATCACTTTAAACTAAAGCACTGATAAAAGAATCTGATTTCTGTAATTTTTTTTTGTTAGTTAATATATTAAAATTTCAAATACATATAAACACAATGTAGACTTAAATGCCACTATTACAGTACTATAACAACTACTGTAATCTATAGAGCACTAATTAACTAATTGTATGTCACATGCTTACGTAACACTATATATTATAGATTACAAATTCCTATCTAAATATTCATAGTATCAAAATTTGAAATCTGATATAGTCTTGCATCATCATTCATCAGATCACTCTCCATTATAAAACGTATAGTACAAAATAAAAAACAAACAAAAAGAAAAAGAGACAAACACAAATGAATTTACTTTTAAAAAAGTTTATCTTCTATGAAGATAAGATACGTTGAAATTGCGACGTTGAAACTACATGTTAAAAATAAGCAACAAATTTCCACTTCTTATTAACCTAATACCTGAATTTTTAGCTGCTCACAATTAATTTATTTAGACGTGACAATAAAATTTAATTACTTCTAGACCAGTTGAAATACCTCACTAATTAGAACATAAATAAATGCCAATAAATTAAACATTCATTTAATGACTTATCAATACGCATCCCCTTTCACTCTTTAAATTCAATTTTTTTCATAATAAATCAATAATAGGAGTCCATATTTATAGCAAACTAGTAGATGCACGGATTAATATATTTTTAAAATATTGTTTTTTAATTTTATATTAATTAAATAAAATTAAAATCAACATTAACAATGAACAATATGAGTAACAATTTTAGTTATATGAGAATCAAAAATCTATACAAATCAACATTAAAGCATAATAAATTTGAAACAAATCACATAATATAATGTTTAAACATTAAATCATGGAGTAAGAAGATAAAAATCTATCACAATAAAGAATTAAACACAATGGATAATTACTCATCATTTTTAAAACTTCTTTATACACTACATTAACTTTAAAACTTATTTTTAAAACTCCCCTAAAACTCCCCTTTTATATATTGTATAGATGCCGCGAGTATATAATAGTAGTAATTAGTAATCGAAAGTGTTACATAGTGAAGTGATAAAGCACCATCAAATTAAAGTCATCAATTAGTAATCCTTTTTTTTTGTCATTCACTAGTACAATCTTGTGCTTTAAGATTAATTTTGTTTCCTTATTTCTTTTAGAAAAAAAAAGACTGCAAATAAATATCACAAGACATGATAGCCCCACACTCTCTTTATGCTTTGGAAATTCTTGGAAGCATGGCTAAATCAATAAACACTAGTGGATGAATAATAAATTTTTAAAGATTGCTTTATGATGGATATCAACGTAAGACATGCAGTAATCAAAACTCCATCAAGTCCCAAGTTATTTGAACGGTTTCTTTTGATCACGAAATTTATAAAGAGTTTTGTTTAATATTTAATGAACAGAAAATAAAGAATTAGCAAGAAGCGCGAGTGAAGTTGGCAAAAAAATTAAAATAAGAAATATTTGAAATAAATGTCCCAAATAATGTGAGTCAGTTCGAAATAGAATACTATTCAAAAAACGTAAAATGAATGAAGTATAGTATAACACAAATAGAAATGAAAGATTTTATCTTCTTCTGCAATGATTATATTTATACGGATTATAGGAATAAAAAACGAATGCATTGACAATATGAAGTATATATGGTTGGTCAATAGTATAATTTTATGAAATCGGTGGCAAATCTCGTGTTGTGAATTTCGAGATGATGTGTTGTCGAATAAACTATAGTGTAAAATTAAACTAGATGAAACACATGAATTGCAAAAGTCAAATTATGGACGTTTTTCATGATTGGTGCTAAACTTCATCACTAATTTTCAAATTTTAATTAACATATATGTATCCATGTGACTTGTGAGTTTAGGGATATATCTAGTCCAATTGTATGATTTTATTCAATTTGATTTAGTGCCACCAATTGATATTGTCATTTAATCACTTGCATTTTGCTATTATTAAATCGCGGTAATGTCTAGATTTGTCAAGTGGGTCGAATTAAATAAGCTCAATCCAACCAAGGCAAAGCCTAACTTCAGTAGTAATTCGTATCAATTTTTTTAATACAAATTGCAATTCAAAATACTACCCAATCCGGACTCATATAAAGTTCACTAAAATTAACTCTATGTTTATTCTCGTAAATTTAATTTAATTATTTCTATCCATTTATAATTTACCAAATCCCTCCTTCCAATTCAATTCCTCCATTTTCAAACCAAAACAAAGCTTGGTTTAATATAACTATTACTATTGGTTTATAGTATGAGTTAACTTTAATTAGTCCTAAAAAATTGGTTTAATATAACTATTACTACTATATCAAAGCTTCCTCTTCTTCCTTTGGCACACGACCCACCGCGGCCCGAATCATTTCCAAGTAAAGCCCGATCTCCTCGCTCGAGTCCCCGGCCCGGCCCGGATCCAACGATTCCTCCCTAAACTCCCGTCGGCAACTCATCACCTTCTCCTCAACGTCGTCGACATCATCGGAAATATCTGGAAATTCATCAAAATCTAAAGTCCTTCGCGCCATTTCGAGATTGCAATTAGCATCGTAGAAATTGATCGCGCAGGAAAGGTACTTCGATTTCAACCACTCGTCGCCGGAATCCAAGTGATGCCGGTAGATTTCGTCGTAGATCTCTTCCGATTTCGCTATCGCTAGCGCAACGACGACGCCGGCGACTGCTCGGTCGTCGGAGAGGTTGAATCGGTTCCAATTGGATTTTAGGATATTCCGGCATTTGCTTGATCGGTTGGTTTCGGAGCAGAGGTCTTCTAATCTTCTAGAACTTTCTTCTTCGCCACATTTTGAAATTGGAACTGCGATCGCGAGGATTAGAGCGAGTAAGATTATTTTTTGGGCATGGGAAGCCATTATTTTTAATTTTTTTTCCGGATTTTATGTTATGTATTATTTGGTTGTTATATATAGTTTAGGCGTTATTAATTTTGATAGTAATGGCAGGTCTAATTTAGTGCGGTTTCGAAATTCATAATTAAGTGTGTTTGCTTTAAATTATGGTGTTATCATGTTAGTTAGTGGTTAGGTTAATTAGCGGCGGTTTCAAATATTTATTTTACTTCAGTTTTGATGTTGTGCAAGGAGCATCATGTAACACCCCTGCGTCGATCGATGACGTCACAATTCCGGTATAGTAAAACCCGATAAATTTAAAATTCATTTCACAATTTGAAGATGTGTGTGAGAGGGTGAGGAATGAAATAGAGACTTGGAAGAAGACTTCAAGAAGATATGGCTGTTGTTCCCTCTAAAAGATGAAGATTTTTCCCCCTTTTTTTTATTTCTCCCATGTATTGATCCGAACAGCTCCCTGCACTCATCCACTACGTAATCGATATGATCCAAAATCTTTCAATAATAATCGGAACCTAAGTTATGAGGTTGCGATGAACGTCATTGTAATTAAATGACACTTCTCCTTAAGAATTTTAGTTTAAAGTAAACAAGTTTACTAAGAAAACAAATCATTCGTTACATTTTACATGTATATTCAAAATACATTCTTATTTTTAGGTGTCTCCGTCTCCTTTTCCTCATCTGTTTTTTTTGTTAATAATTAGTTTTAGGTTATACTTAACAATATAGTACTCCACTAATTTGCCGCGTGAAGCGGTATTTGTAAGTGTGTCTGTGTGTGTACTGTGGGAAAAAATAAATGTTCACTCATTATAGGTAGGACAAAGTGATGGTACGACTTCTGCAAACTTTTATTCATTTATTAATAAGGAAAGAGTGAGCTCCATTTTTAGAGCATCCACTACGCGTTCAGCGCGCGGCTCGCTTTCCGTCCCGTAGGGACAGTTCCACCGCGGGACGCGTTGCAACGTTCGTCCCGTCCCGTAGCCCATAGCCGCGAGACAAGGGACGCGCCGCCCCGTACGCGCCCGGGCGACGTGTCGCGCCCCCGATGCATGCGTGAAGCCCACTCGCTGGCCCTCGACTGGGCGTCGTCACAGATGACGCAATAATTCGTTTTTTTAAAAAAAAATCGAATTTTAATAAAATTTTTATTTATTTTTTAAACGGTAATGTTACCGTTAATTTTTTATTTTCTTTTTTTAAATTTTTATTTATTTATTTATTTACTCTATAAATAATCTTATTTCATACTCATTTCACACACAAACACACATCTATTCCTCTCAAATCCTCTCTATAACCACTCCAATTTCATCTAATTGAGCATATTTGGGAAAACTTTGGCAGAGAAAATTAAATTATGTCATTTTTATTTTTTAGGATTTTAATTATGTCCATTTTCCATTTTTTTGAATTTTAATGTTGTTGTAATTTTAATAAAGTGCGTTTGTTTTAATTGAATTGGGTTGGAAAAAAAATAAAAATGAAATTTAATGAATAGTAATTTAAGGGACGAAATAAGAGACGGAGGAATAAAGTATAGTGGAGCCCTCAAATAGCAGTTTAAGGGATGGTGAGGGACAGCGTAGTGGATGCTCTTCCTGTGCCAAAGGTAAACACTTATGTATATTTATTTTTAATTTGAATTCAGATTCAATAAAATGGAAAGAGGAACAGTGACCACGGATTTGGATCTCATATTTTCTCAGAGCCACAATAGGGTGTGCTGTTCCACACAAACAATATTTAATTAAAAAAGAAATTATATATAGTGCTACGTGGAACAACCCTGCTATGCCTTTGAACACAATAGGGGATCTAAGAGCATCCCCTATACGCGGACTCTTCCAATAGCCCTACTCTTTTTTTTGTCCATAGCCCCTGTTTATTTATCCGCGCCCACGAAAAAAAGTGTCAGTAACTATAAGGTAGACACTTCTAATAGCCCCAAAATTTGTAGTCACTTTTCATTTTATTTTATTTTTAATTTATTTTAAATCAATTATAATTAAAATTATCGGAATGTAAATAATTAGAAAACGAGGTAATTGAGACCGAATATTCGTTTTATTGGAAACAGTAAAATTATACAACGAACATTTAAAAACAATATAAATAAAAACGTCGTCACCGTCTACTCGGTGGCGGAGTCGGATTCCTCCTCCTCTTCTCCGCCGCCTCCCCCGCTGCCGCCTGCCGCCCCTGCCAAATCCTCATCAGACAAGCCTAGCCGGCGTTGGATCCGACTTATGAGTTTCCACTATATACCCTTGATGACCGGGTCGGATGCGGTCTCGTAGAAATGACCGTTTTCCTGCAGTTGTTTCATCAACTACACATCTATATTCTCCCTCAAGACCTCGTGGGGACCAGGGGCCATGGGTTGCGGTGTATGGGCGGGATGCGCGATCCAGACGCGGCCGATGATATGCGGAAGAAACTTCCAGTCACTCTAGCGCTTCGGATATAGGCATGTTGTCCCGGAGGGCGTGGGCGCCTAGAGTGTGTAGCGGAGGGCTCTTCGGTTTGCTCGTCGTTGAGGTCGAATGATTGCGAGCCGCTGCTGCTGCTGTAGTCCCCGGCTATGTTGTGTCTAGTACGCTTCGCCCTAGGAGCTCCTGTCCGCTCTTGCGCACAGATGGCCTTGAATTTCGGACAGTGCTCGAGAACAAGATACTCCTCCCACATGGTGAACTTCGGCCAGCCTTCCGTGTTGAATTGGGTCATAGACAGCGCATTCACGTCGGCTTCGCTTCGGCCACTCTCAGCACTGAGCAGGTTGTTCTCGTATATGCCCGCGAACCGCTTGGTGGCATGCAGAATCCTATACCACTTTTTGCAGAGCTATTCCCCGTCACGCGGTTTGACGCCTCGAGGTTTGAACTCGTTGTATGCCAACAGAACGCGCTTCCAAAAGCTCCCCTAGGTCTGATGGTGCCCAGTATGGGGTCCGATGTGACGGCATCCCACGCCCGCGCCATAGCAATGGACTCCGCTTTGGTGTAGTGCGTGGCCCGTCCACCGCCGGCGCTGCTGCCCTCACCCTAAACCCTAAACCGCCAAGCTGCCACCGCGGTTGCCGCCGCCCCCGCCGCCACTGCTTTTACCCGCCAACTCTCGTCGGAACGGGTGTATCCACGCGTGCTGCCGTTGTAGTATATTTAGAAACATAGATTAAAAAATATGATTTTTCAAGCTTTAGTATATTAAGAATATTATTAGTGTGGGACACTAATAAGAAGGACGATATTTCAAGCTTTAGTATATTTAAAAACATAAATTAGCATCCATAATGCATTAAAAAATATATTTAATGATTTTTTTTGTTGTAGTTGCATGATCTGAAAACAATAATTTATTTGAGCTTTTGTCGTGTTCTAGTCTTATAATATCGACTATGACGAGGTGTAGCGGTGAATCTCGTTGGCAATGGCCAACAATTTTATCAAAAATTGAAAAGTTTAATTTAGTTGAACGTCAATATAAATAAATATGAAAACTAATAGTACTATGTTAAAATTCTTATATCTTGTCCCACATCGTCTTGGTGATGATCCTGACTCCTCTATATAACTATGGATAACCTTCCCCCTTACAAGGCCTTTGTGAGGACAAACAATTCTCACACTGGAGAATGAACAAGAGTTGCAAGCATATATAATGGTTACCAACTCTATTAGTATGAGACATTTGTGGAAGTATCGCAAGAGTAAAACCGTGATGGCATTTCCCAAAGCGGATAATATCATACTAATGTGGAGTTCGAGTGCGCACCCCCGATCTCAAACAGTGGTATCAGAGCCCTGGTTAAGGGCTGGGTGGCAACCGAACACCACCGAAGTAGACACTATTTACTAAAATTGAATACAAAAAAAAATAAAAAGAAAACAAACATATCCTAAGCCATAGAAATCACAAAAATGAAAACACACGGACTGGGCCTTGTCTAAACCTCCTGTCCCCAGGTAGGAAAAAGAGTACCTTTATTTAAATACCTAAGTGAAATAGTAAACTCCAAATAAAAGACTCAAACCTATAATTAGGACACAGTTTAAAGATTTCTAAATTCAAGCAACAACCGTATTTATACCAACCAATATAAATTTACATCACACATAAAAATATAAAGTGTGGAGGTTTATTATTCTTCATGTATATCCATTGGCCCAAAGATAATTTCGTTTACAATTAATTATCATGAGAAAGTTGACATGTACTATTAAAGTAGGCCTTCATCACATATCTACTTAAGCCCAAGCCATTAATAATAACTTAAATCTACAAATATTTGGTAAACAAGCCCATTATTTACTTAACCGTTTCAAACTTTTCTATCCACTTGTTTAAAGTGGGCTGAAGCCCATTGCTAACTTCTCTCATTAGTAACAACATTCTAGCCCTCGCTTCGATCTTATACGTATTAATTGTTCATTACACAAAACAAAATAATTACTTTCGATCACAATGAGTAGTCAATTAGACAGTAATTATTTTACCTCTTATTTTACAATGCACTATGGGGGTAAAATTAAATTAGCTCACGAATAATCAATATGGAATTAGCTCAAAACTATCCGTAAATAATCTTATTGTAGGAGATCATGAAACAAAAATAACGATAAGTGATGTCAAAATAAGGTCGAGTTCATCCAACCCAACAATATACTGTACAATCTACACTACGTCACATGTGACACATTTATTTTGACCACAAGTTTGTAGGCAGAGAATAAAGGAGAAATGAGAAAAAAAGTAATAGAAAACAAGATAAATTAGGCCATCCACAACGCTGTTCTTATACCGTTCCTATACCGTTCCTTAAACCACTATTTGAGGGCCCCACTGTACTTTTTTACTCCATTCCTTAACTAAGGAACGGAACCTGCAACCCTCCGTTCCTTAACCGTTCCTTAATTTACTATTCATTCAATTTCATTTTTTTTATTTCCAACCCAATTCAATTTAAATAAACACACTTCATTAAAATTAAAATAACATTACAACTTAAAATTCAAAAAAATTAAAAAAAAACATAATTAAAATACTAAAAAAATAAAAAATGACATAATTTAAAATACAATTTTATAGAGACAACCGAGAATGAGTTTGTCCCACATCGAAAGTGGAATATAAAACATTCAAGGATGTCTCTATAAAATAGAGATAACCAAGAATGAGTTTGTCCCACATCGAAAGTGGAACATAAAACATTCAAGGATGTCTCTATAAAATAGAGATAACCAAGAATGAGTTTGTCCCACATCGAAAGTGGAACATAAAACATTCAAGGATGTCTCTATAAAATAGAGATAACCAATAATGAGTTTGTCCCACATCGAAAGTGGAACATGAAACATTCAAGTATGTCTCTATAAAATAGAGATAACCAAGAATGAGTTTGTCCCACATCGAAAGTGGAACATGAAACATTCAAGGATGTCTCTATAAAAGAGAGACAACCAAGAATGAGTTTCATAAATTCGCAAGCCCATCAAATATATATGGGCTAATACGAATTTCTAGTATTCATTTATTTGTAAAAATTGTTTTTAAATATAAAAAACAATTTATATAAATAAAAAATATTTTTTTTAAAATTCATTTTTAAAAAAAAAATGAATTTATTGCGTCAGCGTGACGACGCCCACTCGCGGGCCGGCGAGTGGGCGTCACGCACGACGCAGGGCGAGCCACGTCGCCGAAGCGCGTGGCGGCACGGACCGTGCCGCGTCTCGTGCCGACGGCACCCGGGACGGCATGGGAACGGAACCGCGACGAAACGCAGCGCCGCAACGCGTTCCGCTACGGTTTCGTTCCGAAGGAACGAAACGCGGAATGCCCGCGGCCCGCGTTGCGGGTGCCCTTAAGTTAGATAGATGGTTGTTTTTTTTGCTATAAATGAAAATGTCTTATCTATAATGGGACGGACAAAAATGGAATACGAATCACTTATAATGACAATGAGAGTAGTATACACTAAGGCCATCCGCAACGCTGTCACTTATCTGTCCCTTAACCGTCCCTTAAATTACTATTCATTCAATTTCATTTTTTATTTGTATTTCCAACAAATTCAATTAATAAAAACACATTTCATAAAATAAAATAAAATTACAACATTACATTTTTAAAATAATAAAACAAAACATAATTAAAAATCCTAAAAAATTAAAAATACATAATTTAATTTCCCCCGCCAAATTTTGCCCAAATGTGCTCCATTAGATTATCTTGGAGTTGGGCGTGAGCGGTAGAGTCACGTGTCCTTGCCCGAATAGACAACCATTCTTGTATAGACGGATGCACTCCACTTCGAGGCGGACTACTTGCGTTGAGCTTCTGGGGGCTTCATGGTCGAACCAATTTCCCGCCACGGGTCCTTCGACTTGGACAATCATGTTGTGCAAGATTATGCACGTTTACATGATGTCGACCATGCTCTCCATGAACCACGTACGAGACGAAGCTTTGATAATGTTGAAGCGCGCTTGGAGAACCCCGAACGCCCGCTCCACATCCTTCCAAGCAGCCTCCTGCTTCTGCGTAAAAAGAGTCTGCTTTGCGTTCACAGGCCTGGTGCACGTCTTCACGAAGGTTGGCTACTTCGGGTAATTGCCGTCGGCAAGATAGTACCCCATTTTATAGCGCCGGTTATTAGCGGTGAAGTTGATGGCCGGCGCTTTACCATCCAAAACATCGGCGAAGAGGTCGGATTGGTGGAGCACGTTTACGTCGTTGTTCGAGCCGTGGATCCCGAAGTACGCATGCCAGATCCATAGCCGGTAGTCGGCGACGGCCTCGAGTATAACGTGGGGTGGGTGCCTTTGTGGCCGCTCGTGTACGACCCCCTCCACGCCACCGGACAATTTTTCCATCGCCAGTGCATGCAGTTGACGCTGCCAAGCATCCCGGGGGATTCGTGCACTTCTTCGTGAAGGCGGAACAGGAACGGGCAATCTGTCGTGATTGGCTTCCGGAGAAATTCATCAGTGAAGGCTGCCCGGACGCCTTTGCAGAATTGGATCAAGCATAATCTCCTAGTGCTTTCTCTAAGGTGGAGGTATTTGCCGAACACACCCGCTGTTTGTCTAGTCGCAAGCTGACGGATTGTTGCAGTACATTTTTGCAGCGTTGTGTGGCTGGGACGGCCGACGGCATCGAACCTTTCTTGGAAGAACTCTTCCCAGGTTGCCAATGTATTTGCGATGTGGAGAATTAGCGGTCGCCGCATACGAAAACGGCGACGGAAGTATGTATCTCCCCACACCGGGTTATCGCAGAAGTAGTCGCGGACTAACCTTGCGGCGGCTTCCTCCCGGTTACGATGGATGTAAGTCCGGGAGTGTCTTTGGGGCGGCGCGGCTTCCTCCGCCTCCCGGCATCGATCTTCTTCAAGTGATTCTTCCATTATTCGACTCATTTGCTCATATGGATCCATTAGATCGATTAAATTTGGGGGTAGAATAAAAGAGATTATTTGAGATGAAAATTGGAGTGGAAAGAGAGATGATTTGAGATGAGTAGATGTGTGTTTGTATGTGAAATGAGAATGAAATAGGAGTATTTATAGAGTAAAAAATAAAAAAGGAAAAATGTCGAAAACGATAATATTACCGTTTTCGAATTTTTAATTTTTTTATTCGATTTTTTTTAAAAAAATTGATTTATTGCGTCAGCTTGACGAAATTCACTCGCAGGCCGGCGAGTGGGCGTCACGCATCGCCCAGGAGCGCGCCACGTCGCGCAAGCGCCTGGCGAGACAGCTCGCGGGCTGTCCCGGCGTGACGGGGGTTCCGGCGGAATGGTGATGGGACGGGACGCTGTTAAGCGTCCCACGCCCGTCTCGTCACAGACGGACGGGACACGTGCCACCCGCGTAACGCGTTCCGGGTGGCCCAATACATGGAATCGAATATTTGCATAATAAATGAGGTGGACCAATCAGGTAATTTGAAGGGAAAAGAAAAAAATGGGAAGGGAGGAAATGACGAAAATAGCCTCAAGAGTTTGTTGGGTAGGGGAGGCAGGCTAGAGTCCAAGAACTAAGAACGACAGTGACGTGTTAGGGGGTTAAGTGGGTCCCGGGAGACGTCCTTGGTCCGGTCAAAGGGTCAGAGCCAGTCAAAGGATGGGTGGCCCACTCTGCTGTCCTAGCTGGCAAGATGCAAAGCATAAAAAGTATGATGACGTGGCTTCCCCAGCTTTAAATGCCCTGACTACCCCCAGCAGCTGAAACTGACGCCTGTATTTTTGCCCTTTTCATCCAATTATTAACTTTCAACTTTTTTTTTTCAACCCACATTATCAGTAATAAAATACAAAAAAAAAACATTTAGCACAGTTGGCAACAGAGGGGTAGATCTTGCTGCAATTCCTATTATTAATATCGTCTTACTTTAATGACTCTAGACTGTAATTTTAAAATGTGTACTCCATTTTGATGCAAAATTTTGTAACTTCGTTAGCATATAATATATGGACATTTCACGTTCATAACATAATTTACATTCATTTAATACTCTTATGGAAAAAAACATTTACTTCTTCTCGCTTTAAAAAAAATACTATACAATTTGTGAATCTCAATAGCTTAATTGCGGTAATGATATACTTTGAAAGAAAGACAAACAATAGGTATAATCTGAGAGATAAAAAATTATGCAAATTATATATAAATTAAAATAAGACCAATTTGGATAACGTACCAAAATGAAAAATATGACTATTCTTATTTGGTGTTACAAAACTTATTCACCAAAAACTTATCTCATTATTGTTTACGTATCAACCATGCATGTATACAAATGAATAACCCAACGGGTAATGTGAGGAATCAATTATTTAATGCGAATTAGAGTGATAAGGTTGCACCTAAAAAGTACTAACTGTGACCACTTTTAAAGCTGACTCTTACTACCTGGCCATGTTAATTAATCGCATAATTCGATAAAAATTAAAATGAAAAAATTGATAGCAAGAAATCTTCTACTACTTCGGATCACAACATTATTACACTCCATCATTCAAGAATATAAATGTATGGCATGTCTTTTGTGATTTACATGCTGAATATAGTTTACGAGGAAATATTAAATTCCATAAATAGGGCGAGATTAATTTATCACAACTTATTCGATTCTCACATACAACGAAATAATGTTAAAAATATGGTTTGACGAGGGACGAAAGAAGCACTGATTTTATTATCTAAAAATGAAATTAGACTTATATGAGTAATACTATCATTTCCCCGGTAAAAGAGCGTATACAAAAATGATTATTGGTGGAAAAAATTGAAATAGATTTTATTAATCAACTACTATTCGACGTAGCTACAGTTCGTATCTTCTATTTGATTTTTTGTGAGATGCTCATGCAGTATATTTCATGGATATATAGTATTTCAATTCATGAAAAGAGTAGAAAGGAATCATACAATAGTATTAGATTGAATACAATCTATGAGCACAATCTACATCATAAATGGCAATACACACTTTAATGCGTATTTTTCGATACGAACATAATCATTTACTACAATGCATCTACGTCCCCATATTAGTTTATTGGATTACGTTACCAAACAAATGATTAGTGCACTATCACTGTCTCTAATCTCTAGAGAAAGAATGTTAATTTTTATTGGACACAAAATTTACACTGCCTGATACAGACCAAACAGGAGAACTCATCCCAAAAGACTAGCTTGTTAGGAGAGAGAGCCTATTTAGTCTATATACCCCACATCAGTTATTCTCACAACCGATGTGGGAATTGAGTCCGTAACATTCGACCCTCCTTTAAGGGCCAACGTCCTCGTTGGTCACGGTTGGTTCTTTGCCAGGCCACCACTCCGTGGGCCACCACTCCGAGTTCTCGTTGGTCACGGCCACGTTGGTCACGACGGATTCTTTGCCCGGCCACCACTCCGTGGGTCACCACTCCGAGCGGTCCCAAACGCACTCGTTGGTCTCAGCGAGTTCGTTGCCCTGCCACCACTCCGAGTGGTTTGGGCTCTCAATGAAATCACCAATTGATACAGACCAAACAGGAGAACTCATCCCAAAAGACTAGCCTGTTAGGAGAGAGAGTCCATTTAGTCTATATACCCCACATCAGTTGTTCTCACAACCGATGTGGGAATTGAGTCCGTAACACTGCCCTAACGGGATCACCTTTAAACACGATGCTCTCTATTTCAACTTTCAAGCAGATTCTTTTTATCCTGTGTTTGTTTTTCAATAAAAATATTGCATCCTCTTTCTAGCAACCTCGTATCCATTAACTTAGAGATTAAAAGTTGTGTTCAGTTTGTTAGATAAATTAATAGTGTAATTATAATATAAGCTAGAATAATGACTATCCAGAATAAAATTGCGTGGAGGTCATATTTATAATCATTAGATACAATGGAATTTTAGTACAGTAGGGATGGAGTAAGATACATTACTAGGAAAAAACCTACTGGAAAATAAAATAAAATTAGACATAAACATTAATCACAAGTGAATATGACAATCGAACACCCTTAAATGTCATTAACTCTATACAAACGATGATTGTCGCAACATTCTATTAGACTTGATGCGATATGAGACTATTTGTGCAATGTTTGTCGATAAATAAAATCTTGGCCATATTTATGCAATAAACTTGTAGGCGCGTGAGGAATCGCCCTCAGCACACCTCGTGTTCTCAATGTTGATGCATGATGGATTTTGGTAGTCCAAAATTATTTAAGGACGAAAAAGTTAATTTACTATTCTACGAAATGTATTTTATTGTTAGTAATCTTTTCTATTTTCTTTTTTAGTTGTTTAGGGTTTATATACCTCATCTAAATCTTGCGTTTTTAATGTAAATTTGTGAGTAGGATAATAAACTAAGTTTTTAGGCCATCCACAATAGCAATAGCCCAGCAATAGCCCAGCCTTAGCCCAGCCACTGCCACATCAGCAGCACTAAAAATCCTCCTGCCACATCATCAAAACAAGCAAATAGCCCAGCAATAGCCTAGCCACTAATATCCACATCACTATTAACAAATATATACAAAATGAATTAATTAACAATCACACAATATGCGAAATTTAATTTACGAGATATATACGGGAAAAGTTTAATAATACTATTAAAATTTAAAAAGTACAATAATTTAAAAAGTACATTAATTAAAAAAATACAATAATAAAAAAAAGTACATAAAATTTTAAAAAAACACAATAATAAAAAGGAGTGACAATTCACTCCTCGTCTCCGTCGTCGCCGGAGAATACTCGTTAAAACAAGTGGTGCGAATGAAAATGACGAACAAAGTGCGTATATATAGTGTTTCGAAAAAAAAAAAAATTTATTTTTTCGCGCTAGGCGGTGCGCTGGGCGATCCGGGCGCTGCAATAGCGCCGAACGGACCGCCCAGCGCACCGCCCAGCGCCACGCAACCGCCCAGCGCTGCGCGGTTTCTCTCTCCAATCGCCCGCTGGGCGGCTGCAATAGATCGCCCAGCGCCAGCGCTCGGCTGGGCGGTCGCTGGGCGCCTATTGTGGATGGCCTTAAGAAACAACTACTCATTTCATCACACATTTTAATTTTGACAAATCTATGGTAAATTTGTGGAGGGAAGGATTAGAGTATATAAACCATGGCGATTTGTTTGTTGGTAAGAAGAAATGATTGCCCCTTTTGAATCTGGGCCTCTGTGAATTGTGACTGTGTAGTCGTCAGTCGGTCAAAATTCATAGTGTTTCTCTCTCCTGATCGATCTACCCCTCTTTCTCTCTTTCAATTTTTTTTGCCTTTTGGTTGTGGGGATGTGTCAGGTTGAATGGATTTCCTTGGCCTTTTCTTATTGCTAATAAATACTACCAACGCTTTTCCTTTCTCTCTCCCTCTTAAATCTGTCCATCACTTTTTGGGGTTAGTGCTTTGCATTAGTAGTTTTAGATTTCCACTTTTAACTTTCAAGATTGTTGATAATTTTAAGGCCGAAGCTAGGTTTCAATTGAGAGAGAGAATAGTCATTTGTGATTACTGATTACTGATTTGCAATCTGTGTTTATATATATATATATGTATGTATGTAGAGAGAGAGAGAGAGAGAGAAAGCCATAACCCATAACCATGTTTGCATTAAAATCCCTAAATCAGTACTGAACACAACGTGTTCGATGAAAAGATTCATACAGTATTGATCAAAAACTGATTCACAAAATAGCACCTTTTTTCTCTCTCTCTCTCTCTTTCTATTGCATGGATCTGACAGTAGCAAGCCAAGGTGGCGGCGGCGGCGGGGTGGTTCAGCGCGACTACAGGAAGGGGAACTGGAACATCAAGGAAACGATGACGCTGATCGAGGCGAAGAGGATGGACGACGAGCGGCGGATGAAGCGGCTGGGCGACACGGCGGAGAGGGGGAAGCCGGCGGAGCTGCGGTGGAAATGGGTGGAGGACTACTGCTGGAGAAACGGCTGCTTCCGGAGCCAGAATCAGTGCAACGACAAGTGGGACAATCTGATGAGGGATTTCAAGAAAGTGAGGGAGTTTGAGCGGAAAATCGCGGCGGAGAGAGGCGGCGGCGGAGGAGGAGGGGAGCAGGAGAAGTCGTATTGGAGAATGGAGAAAACGGAGAGGAAAGACAACAATTTGCCCTCGAACATGCTGCCGCAGATATACGAGGCGCTTGTGGCGGTGGTGGAGAGAAAAGGGCAATCAGCCACGGCGGCGGGAGGTAGTAGTGGCGGTGGTGGTGGTGGTGGGGCCGGGAGCTCTATTGGAAATGTTGCAATTACTAGTGGACATTTTTTGGGACAGCAGCATTCAATGCCGTCTCCTATTGTTCAGTGCCAGACTCTTCCTTCTCCGGCAATGCTTACGCCACAACTGCCGCCACCGGCGTCACTTCCATCTGCTCAACCATTACCCACAGTAGGTATTTATTCCTCTATTTTATCTGAATGGAAAATTTAGAACAACTAACTCTACTCTAAAAGCTAGAATGCAGTTAAAAATTAGAAAATGGACATAGGTTTTTAGATTTCTACTTACTTTCTTCACATTATTACCTTTTTTTTCTCAGAGATGAACACTAGTGTTTTTTAAGGTACAATCAATCTTATTTCTTGATCATGGGCTTATCCTTATTTTCTAAAACCCCCAACTGTTTTGATGAAAACCCTTTTCTTAGTAAAAATATCTATGCATGGATTTGACATGTCCTCTTGTAATGATCATTGCTCTATTGATAAAAATCCAATCTTGAATTTTGTGGGTTTCTTGATTTCAAGATAAAAATCCAGCCTTGAATATTTTGTGAGTTTTTTTTTTATTTCAACTGAATACATTACAAAGGTCATCCAATTCTGTGCTAGCCAGATTCCGACACGAGCGAGTACTCTGGGTCACCGGCAAAGAGAAGGCGGCGAAGAGGCGGAGGTGGAGAAGGAACGAGCGGAAGTGGCGCCGCCACGCTGCAAGAAGTAGGGTCTGCGATATCAAGGAGTGCTTCAATCATAGCAGAAGCAATTCAATCATGCGAGGATAGAGAAGAGGAAAGGCACAAAGAAATGGTGAGTTTGCACAAGAGAAGGCTCCAAATTGAGGAATCAAAGGCTGAGATCAATCGGCAAGGCATCAACGGCCTCGTCGACGCCATCAACAAGCTCGCAAACTCCATGCTTGCTTTGGCAGCCAACAGAAGCCAGCCCTCTCCCAAATAATTAATTACTTCATTAATTGATGATCAATTCTTATATTTATATTTATATATATCTATATAGTCATTTCCATTAATGGTGCATAAATGTAGAGAAAGAGGGAGCTGGCTGGGATCGATTCATTAGGTTAATCATCCAATAGTCTGTAATTAATCTTGTTATTTCATGCGTAGTGATGGATTAATTAGAGAAAATTAAAAAATGTTGGTTGCCACGTGGGAAAAGGTGATGGTCAAAGAGGGTTAGGAGTCAAGATTTCAAGTGTGGGAAACACTGCAACACCATTGCGCAGAGTGGCCATTTATGCGTTATTATTGGTGTCAGCGTTGTTGTTTTGTCAAGGGACTGCCTTGCCTCACTGTGTGTTGTGTGTGTGAATTTTTAAAATTTTTATTTTATTTATTTCAAGAATGTGAAAAAGAAAAGAAAAAAAAGGTGTTTGGCCTTTCTCTTTCCCATCACACACACCGTTGATTCTTCTCTCTCTCTTCTGCTTCTCTCTCATGGGTATTTCAGCTTTTTGCCTTTTGAGACCCATTCGTGAGACCGACTGCCACCAATATCACTGTAAATTCATTGCACCATATCGTGCACACATTTTCGAAGCTACGGAGGAATAAGTTTATCTTTTGGTATTCAATTTCATTGCATATATATGTACAATCTCATATATATTCTCATTCCTTTGTATTTACTAATCTAATGTTTTTTTTATTGTGTATTATGATACGGGATTTTGTCGAAGATGGTTGATTTAATAGCTCTACGTCGTGGCAGATCCATCACATAATTTTGAGAGGTGAAATTATTCTGAAAAATGATTTGCAACTTAAAATAAATGAATGAGAGTCGAAAAAGTCATAATTTCACAATGAATATTTATTTAATCCCAGAATGTTATTTAAGGTATTCTAATTATTAAAGAAATTCACAAATCAATGGTCATGATGTGTTTGTTCCTAATTGGATTCTGCTGATCGAGGATTGGCCATGGTATTTCAGATCGACCTTAAGGAAAATTTTGGCCTCTTGTCGGTCTTGGAGGATCAGCGACCCCCTCTTGCTCTTTAAATATGCAATTGTTAAACTGACATAAAATTTCTATCAAACTCGAGAATTTCGAAGAAAATATTATTTCCTTCGCCCTGCAAGATAGTGCAAACCATTTTATTTTGAGCATCTAAAAAGTATGCCTGTCTTTCAAGTGTCCATTTTTCCATCATAATTTTTTCACATTTTTTAGCCTTCGTTCATTTATTACCTAAACATGACTCCCAAGAGCAAACATATAAAACAAAAAACTAGTGTCTTTTCCCACATGTAAATCCAGTTACTTAACTTTTACTAGTACACTTGAGTACGTACTGTTTTGTGGACCAAGTTTGGTTTTAAATAGTTAAATTATCAATATAAGTTTTGCAATGTGTTTCATTTTTATTTCATATATATACGTGGACATTAATTAGTGCAAAATGTGAGAACGAAGCACAACTTTTATCTTTTACTGAATGACAGATCCAATAAGTTTGCTCTATTTCATGTCAACCAACAAGAATTTCTTATCACGGTTGTCATAATATTTGTCTAACATACATAGTGATAATATTATGATTAAAATGGAAAATGAAATATTATTAATTTTTAGCATAATGTTAGAGCAAGCCCTCAATAATTGCAGTAATATCATGGCATCTAGAATCCTCTTATACTGTCGGGCTGTCTCAACGGGCCCTAAAGCCCAAAGACAACGGCCCACATCTTGTTTGACCTCTTTGACCCAATCGCCTACTATGCGGGCCAGGCAAAAGGCCCTCGCATGAATTCTCATGTAAAATGGCAAATTAAAAATAGTCTTTCTATAATAAATAAATCGATTCGTTCTTATTTTCGGAATGTCTTAAGCTAAACATGTACACCAATAAACTCTTTTGATGAAAAGTTGGATACTAAGAGTAATAATCACTAATATAACTAACTTATTACACTTTCTAATTTTTCACATATACTTCAAAATTGATGAATAAAAAATCACAAACTTTTATGTAATGATTTTAGTCGCTCAAATTTTATTATATGTATATCACTATTATCTAATAGAGGAGCAATAATAGCTCCTCGTTTATCTATATCATTACTCAAACTCTTTATCTTTTACCTGAAGGAGGAACATTTTACCAATTAAACTGTATTTCATTATCTTCTTTCTTTATGAGTAAATGAATTTAACCTAAGTATTAATTTAGGAAAGGAGGAGTAGAAAGCTATAGTAGTAACTATCTTGTTGGTCAATTGAGAAATGATTTATTTTGAGGGTCAATATTTTTTGAGAATGTTTTGATGGTCAATTTTATTGTGCTATCCCCATGTAACCTCTAAAAAACATATGATTTATTTAAGAGTATCCACTATAAGACGGATACGCCCAATAGCCCCGCCCTAGCTTTGTTGTTCATAGTCCTAAAATTTTGTGTCCGCCACTATAGTGGACACCTCCAATAGCCCCCAAATTTTATAATCAACTTTCATTTTATAATGTTTCAAGTAAGTATGAACAAATTTATCGGGCTATACGTAATTAGAAGAACACGACTATACGAAGTAGAATTAAAATTAAAATTAAAATTAAGATTAAAATTAAAATTACACACTACATTTAATCTAGTACAAATCACTAACATGTTTACACTGCGCCACCACCTCCCCTACATGCCCACACTTCTTCAATCAAATCGGCCTGCAGTGTGTTATGTGATGTGGTCCTGTGCATATCACCGAAGCGTTGGATCAAATATTCATTGCACCGTGGTACGCCCATCTGGATCGGCGCGGAGGCAACACCGTGACTTGTACTTGCGCTTTCTTCCGGTGCCCATCGCTTTGCCGCAAAGCCTTCATCTTCTATTATCATATTATGCAATATGATACATGCTAACATAATATTCGCGACATCATCTTCGTGCCAAACTCGTGCCGGACACCGTATAATAGCCCACCGCGATTGGAGGACACCAAAAGCCCGCTCAATATCCTTCCTAGCACTCTCTTGTTTGCGCGCAAAATATTGTTTCTTCGGTCCAACCGGTTGGCGGACAGTCTTCACGAATACGGGCCACCGCGGATATATCTCATCTGCCAAATAGTAGGCCCTACTGTACTGCGTACCGTTGGCTACGAAGCTTATTTCTGGACCCTCCCCCCGGCACTCCTCGTTGAAGAGCGGCGATGACTGAAGAACATTGATGTCATTGTTCGAACCTGCCACACCGAAATACGCATGCCAGATCTGCAGACGGTAGTCTGCAACGGCTTCCAGAATCATCGTTGGATGTTTGCTTTTGAATCCAGTAGTGAACTGGCCTTTCCATGCCACGGGGCAGTTCCTCCACTCCCAATGCATGCAATCGATGCTTCCTAACATTCCTAGGAACCCGTGCATCGAACCGTGCATATCCAGTAGGCGCTGACACTCATCCGGGTTGGGCTTCCGTAGAAACTCCCCACCGAAAATTTCCCGGATCCCCTTACAGAACTGCCTGAGCACTGTGAGGCCAGTCGTCTCACCCATCTGTAGGTATTCATCGAACATGTCCGCTGGTCCGGCGTAGGCAAGCTGCCGGATTGCAGCGGTGCACTTCTGTTAGGTAGACAGCCCAATCCGACCAGCCGCATCACGCCGGAGAGTGAAGCACCGGTAACGCTCCGCCAAATTCGTCGCTATATAGTTGAACAGCCGTCGCGACATCCTGAATCTCCGGCGGAATATCTCGGGTGGATAACGGGGGTTATCCACAAAGTAATCATCCATTAGACGATGGTGCGCACCGATGTGGTCTCGTGGGATTGTCCGCTGATGAGTAATGGCACGAGGGATCGCATCCTCCGCATTCTCCGCCTCCTCCGCCAAACGGGCCGCTTCCTCCTGGGCGGCCTGGTGTTGCACCTGTTGAATCAGAGCATTCCAGCTGTCTTTCCACAAATTGTTCATTTTCGACCCCAAATTGTAGTGAGAGAAATTTTTATAGATGTAGAGTTGGAATGGTGTGAAAATAATGAATGGAGTGGGGTGTATTTATAGGTGAATTGAAATGTAAAAAAAAATAATTAAAATAAAAAATCGGCTATAGCCGCGGCTGTCGGTGCAGCCACTATAGGCGCCGCGCCTATAGCCGCGTCCGCCCCCATTTCGCCGCGTCCTCGCCCCGGAGTCGGCCGAAGCCCGTCCGCCCCCCTACCGCCCCCATTTCGGTGTCCGCCCGCGCTCTCCACTATAGCCGCCCGCCCTCGCCCCAACCCGCCCGCCCTCGCCCCAACCCGCGGCTATAGCCGCGTTTGGGGCGGAAGCGGGGCGGTTTATAGTGGGAAGGGTGTCCACCGCGGGGGTGGACGCGGCGGCTGGGGGGAGGGGCGCCGGACGAGGAATCGCCGGGTGCGGGGCGAGGACGCGGCGGGGGAGGCTATAGCCGCGCCTATAGGCGCGGCGATTATAGTGATGAGAAGTTCCGCCGCGGCGCATGCGGCGTGAACTAATTTTTTTTTTCTTTTTTCCTCTATAAATACCACTTCCCACCACCTATTTTTCACCATTTTCACAAAATCCATCCACTCACAATCTACACATCCACCCTCTAAAAAATGCACCGAGGAGACGACGAATCACACGAATATTCGGCCCTAATTACCTCGTATTCTACTTATTTACACTGCGATTATTTAAATTACACTTGATTGAAACTAAAAAATATTTAAAAATGAAAATTGATTATAAAATTTTGGGCTATTGGAGTTGTCCATTATAGTGGCGGAAATAGAATTTTGGGGCTATGGACAACAAAATTGCTTATAAAATTTGGGGGCTATTAGAGTTGTCCACTATAGTGGCGGAAATAGAATTTTGGGGTTATGGACAATAAAATTGGGGCTATGGATAAAAACTGAGGTGAGGCTATTGGGCGTGTCCGCCTTATAGTGGACACCCTTAATGGATACCCTAATGGCTTACAAAATCATTGTGTCACCTGGTATCTAAATCGAATTCTAAATATGAACTTATTATGTAAGATGTTTGTCGGTTGCGATTATTTTTCAAGATTTTTTAAATTGTGTAGTGGCTTCTAGAAGAAGGTAGGCCATAAACTTGAAGTTAGGCCCCTAAAGTCTTAACCCTTTACATTTATATCCCCTATGTTTTATTCTTCTAAAAAAAACTACTCACAAGCATATTATATAATGAAAAATTTCATAGAGTATGCATTTTTTATGTTCAATATAATTCAACATTTAACAAACGCATTAATTTTGGAATATATTTTGAGAGGACAAATTGCGTATTTTCTTTCAGTTTACTATACAACAAAAGTATCTCTTTATTCTCCTTATTTGAAATTTTCAAATGCACATATATATCCATGAAATGATAAATAGGCGAGTAAATGGGAAGGGCTATTTTGCAAAAAGAAATCAATTGGAGGGGTCATTTGGTAAATCTCGAAAATTGGGGGGTCGTCTCCTACCTTGGCAGTCAACTGATTCATAACCATTGCAAAACCACAACGAAATCCCTTCATTTCAATCAAATTTTGTTCGGACCAATTCAACTGCGAGGTTTCAATTGCTACTCCGCCGGATTCGTTTCCTTAATTTTCCCTAAATTCCTAATGGCGTCGAGCGCAAACAAGAACATCAACGCCAAGCTGGTTTGTACTTTAATCCGATCGTGTCTACCTTTTCCCCAATATTATACATCTATTTCAGCTGCTTACTTCGTTGAAAATTTACAAATTTAAACCCGTGGTTGATTTAATTTGTCACGAACATGATGTTTTGTTAGGTTTCCTGCGAATTTGAGTTTTTTTTTTTATGTTTTCAGCTGTAGGTATTAGAGAATTGTATCAATTTGGATAATTAGGCTAATCGCGGGTTATTTCTGAATCTCTGATGTGAGAAATCTTTTGCCAGAGCTGTATAAATGATCTGCTTGTCTAAATTGTACTACTACTAGTTAGCTATTAGCCTTCTGAATTGTTTTATGTATATTTATTAAGGTGTTGCTTTTATGCATTAACTGCTGGTTATTCAATTCATTTCATTGAACAGAGAAAAGATTAATTCAAAATAGTTTGGTTGTCCAAAGCCAAAACCATGTTAGATGAGGTTTGAGCAAAGCAAGTACTCCATTGAGTTCTTTTTTGTTCTATTAATTTCAATTTTCAAGAGTGAATTTATTCGATATGTCGATACGTGTAAATCGGCATTTATGAGTTAGAATTGGTAGTTCTTTTCTTATGATAAGATCGCAGATGAATTTTTAGAGATGATTTTTTGGAGGATTCGGTTACCTTTCTGTTTCCTGTGGGATGATGTGTTATTCTTATGTATTTTGCTCCCTATGTTTCAAGAGGTTCTCTTCTGACTAGTACATTTTATTTAAAGGTTTTATCTGAAATTTTAAATGAGGTTTGTTGAATTTTCTCCTATTTTAGGTACTCCTAGGAGATGTTGGAGCCGGAAAATCTAGTCTAGTGTTGCGTTTTGTGAAAGGGCAGTTTGTTGAGTTCCAGGTGGGTATATGACTAACGTCAAATATTGGATATTGCGTCTTGTGGGCTCTATTGTGACTCAGCTGGTCTGATGTTTTAGGAATCGACAATAGGGGCTGCCTTCTTTTCACAAACAGTTGCCGCGAATGAAGCAACTGTAAAATTTGAGATATGGGATACGGCTGGTCAGGAGAGATACCACAGCTTGGCTCCAATGTATTACAGAGGGGCTGCTGCAGCCATCATTGTCTATGATATCACAAATCAAGTAAGTCCGACTGGTTAACATGAACAATAGAACTAAGAAATGGGTTCTAATTACATTCTTGTCAACTTTGTAGGCCTCATTTGACCGAGCCAAAAAATGGGTTCAAGAGCTTCAAGCACAAGGTACTTTCATTATTGTCTTAGTTGTAAAAGCTGATTGCAGCTTAATTTTCTTTTTCTAAATTTTTTATATACTAATAAATATCGTTGAGTAACTTGAGCTTATATCAGAAAATGGACACTTTTAAATTTTAATGTACACCTCTTAAAGGAAAGATGAACTTCCGTATAATATTATTGAACTCCATTATATCTTGTTACTAAGATCATGTTATGTAGACATGATCTTGAATTCAATGTGCAGTATTTGCCTTATAATCAATTTTGTAAGTCTCTCTTTTGCTTTGTGGTATAAGGTAATCCAAATATGGTTATGGCACTTGCTGGGAATAAAGCAGATATGTTAGATGGACGAGCGGTGGCACCTGAGGCAAGCATTTTTCTGTCTACTCCTTCATTTTATGTGAATATGGAGCCTTGGTGTTCTGAAATTTTTTTAATAGAAAAAACATGGGAAAATGTTTTCTTCCTTTAGTTTTCAAGATACATCCAACTTTGCTACCATAGATATTCGAGGTTTTTTTATGCCTCCTATCTACTAGCATAGAACGTACGGAGTACATCTTAAATACCTCACATCAATATGGACCAAGCTTTGGGTACTTGAAAGTTTTTAGGAATAATGGACCAAGCTTTGGCATGAGAAAAACATTCAAACACCTGCTTCTTCCATCTTGGTGCTAGAATTTGCAGGAGAAGTGGCACTATAATTTCCCCTCATTTTGACCAGTTCATACTTCATATTAGGCTCGATATAGTACGAACTTATTTAGATATTATCTTTTTTCTTGAGTTGAAATCAAGAGCATATAATTATATGATAATTATCCAACACTTTTTGGTCTTCAAATGACAGCATTGAAGTTATACTTAATATGGACTTTCCTTGTTTTGCAGGATGCTCAAACTTATGCCCAAGAGAATGGTCTTTTCTTCTTGGAAACTTCTGCAAAGACAGCAGCCAACGTTAACGAAATCTTTTATGAGATAGGTAAGCATTTCATTTTCTTTAACTAGTCCAGACGCATTCTGTGTGACAGAGAGGGAGAGGCACAGTAACAACTCCTTTGCATCACTCATTTTCTTCATTTAAACTCGTGTCGTGCTTTTACAGCAAAGAGATTGCCACGGCTGCAGCAGACACCAAACCCATCAGGCATGGTCCTCGTGGATCGACCAACAGAAAGGGCAAACAGTGCTTCTTGTTGTTCTTGAAAAGTCGATCATATAAAGACATCGAATCGTGTTGTGTCCATACTAGTGAGATTAATTCGTGTGTGCCCTCCAGATTTGTACATGAGTTCAACTTTCTATATACACTTCCCATGTAGTGAAGAGCCTCAGCTCAATATGTTATTACCGAACATGAAAAGTCTGTTTCTTGTATTTGACTTTTTCCTGCATTTATAATATTCTCAGCCAAGTCCCCATTTTTTAGAAAGTCAGTCAAACTCTGGGAACTATAGATATCTTTTAGACATCCCAACAACCAGTATTGTTTGAACATAAAGTAGAATTAAAAGTTTGGAAAATGTACTAATTTATGTTCCATGAATGGTGTCTGCTATAATTTGGCCTAAACGATGTCTCTACTCTGTTACCTCCTCTTTCGCCTCGTTTCGAACAGCCAAAAAACGATGTTTTACCAGTGACTCAAATACAGACAGAATGTACATATAGAAAAGTGCTCTTTACATTCTCCCCTACAGATCTGTTTTTCCTGCTCAATATCAGCCACTATACAAGAGAGAGAATTAAATGTAGAGAATCATATCATCTCTTTTTTGTCTTTAGACATGGAACGTGGTCGGTTGGAAGTATTGACAGCATGTTGATTTCCAGCACCAAGTGTGTGAAACCTATCTGACTTTTGTCTATGTTGTTGGACCTTCCTCTTTCCCTCCGAATCTGAGTCACTAATCGCACAAAAGTCGGGGATGTCTACAACATTGCCATATCCTGGTGAAGTAGTTTACTACAGATGGTCACGTCTTTTTCAATAAGTTCTTCTTCAAACCCTTGAGGATCTTCCCAAACCACATCAAGTTCATGATCGCGAGTGCCACAGGTACAACAAACACCAGAAGAGAACCAGCAGTGTGCATCCTCATTACCTGCACATAGTTTTGTGAACTATATTAGGTATCTAGCCAGATTTGTTTCTTGCAAACAAAACACGGTAGAAATTTTTTAGGGTGTCTGAGACTAGATAGCATGGGAAATCAATGATTTCCTTAAAGTTCATCCAGTACATTTTTATAAATGAGAGACGATAGGAAACCTTCAATTTCAAAATACTACGAATAGTTAAAGAATCATCAGTTACATAGTGCATGTCAGATGCTCTTAAGGAGAATGCCAAGGAAAATGGAAAATAATACAGAGTTCTAGAAGATATCTGTGAGGAGATATCTTACTTGAAGAATGAAATGTGATAAATAACAGATGTCACAATGAGAGGAAGGTGTGTATAGTGTATACCTGGTTGTGGTGAAGATAGACGTGGTAGAACATGTAACCAAACAAAAGAATTCTTGCCACCTGCATTTCCCAATAACAACATCATGAAGTGATTGTTTAAATTATCACTACAAAATGAAACAAGAAAAGAAGCTTCACTGTCGCAAGAGATCTAATTGATTCTATTTTAACCATAGGGTATCAATCATGTACGACACAACCAATTCTATATACCTCTGTCTAAATCATCTAAATTTTACATTGCAAGTAAAAACATAGAAGTATAGTAGTGACTTACCAACCAACTAAAAAATATAATGACTCCGTTGATAATATATGCACTGGATCTCTTCAATCCAGATACATCAAGATACCTGCCCAAATTTGAAGGCAAATTATTGAGAATTCTAATCAGTTTTCCCCCTGTTCCATCAGCTTCTGTCCGGTAACTTACCATCTAATATTGATCCAAGGTGTTGTTACCTCCGATATCAGTATCATAAATGTGTAAAGCTGACCCTCCCCCATATACATTGCATATGCAACTGCAACTGCCGCAAGCGAGTGATGGAGAAGCTGGGAATAAAAAGCACATGTTCAAAGTGAGACAGAAGCAGTGGGGCAATACATTAAGTCTAATCATTTGCATTCTAGCAGCTTACTTACATACTCAGGTCCACCCAAAGAAGGATACCGCCAACAGATCATCGCAAGATCTGACAAGAAGTATCCAACAGATAACTGCCAAAAAATCACAAAAGCAAACAAAGAAAATGATTACACGGGCCATGGCAACCCACCACCACATATATCATCAGAACTGAACAATAACCCCCTAAAGTAAAATGCTTCACCATCAAATTTTATTCAATGAGTAAAAATATGCTATTAACAATACTAGAAACTGTGAATGTGGTCCTTCTCAATTTGATGGCAAATAGTATTAAGATCATAACTCAATAGAGATTAACGAGTAATAAAGCCTGGCTGTTTCCCCAGAAAACTGTCAGCAAAAATATCTTAAACTATATGTTGAGTAAGGCATGACCAAAAAGGACTGGGCCAATTCAGTTGGATATAGGAAGTGATACTTGATCGAAATGTAGCATATGTTGCTGAACTAAATATCTATCAAGAAATGCAGCATGTCTAAGAAGAATAATAGAAATTAAATTAAGATTTTAAAAGCCATTTCACATATTACGAAACCTTTTGTACTAATACAAACACAACAGAATAGACATATCAGGAACTTACCCCAAGTGCAAGTGTTGAGATAGATGAATTTCTGAATGTAACTAATCCAGAATGATTTTTATCAGAGAAGAGTTCAGACCAGAATACAAAGTACAAAGACATAATCGAAATAAAAACAGCATGAAGAGTGGAAATGCCACTGCAAGAAAGATAATATAACAACCGTCAGCAGTGTACCAAACTAAATACAAATAAAAAGACAAAACTCAATACAGCAGAGAAAAGTAATTCACCGGTTATTCCACTCCGTCCTTTGAATCTTGGTGAGGGCATTATAATTTCTGGAATAAAACGTGCTGATTATCTGACTCAGATCATAGGCCTGCCAGATGGCCAAAGAATGACTTTCAGTAGAGTCTTGGAACCAAGAGAAAGCCGAAGAAAATACATCAAAACGGAAAACGTGATATTTTTCAATGTTTCATTGCTGCATAAAGAATTAGATTTTGCTAGATGTAGTCCTAACCTAAACTATGGATCTATGGTTGTTCCTTTTATACGATGCAAAACAGAATAAGTGCAGGACATTCACACTCAATCACTACAGCTTCCAAATGTAAGAGAAAACGATCTGGGCTTTAAAACTAGTGATGAAGCAAACTAGAAGCAATTGGGAAGGACTGACATACCAATTTGCAAGTCAATATTCCAAGAACAATAGAAGTATATGGAATGTAAGGATCCGCTAGTACATAGTTTTTGACCAACACACCAGCCTGGTTTTGATAAGCTTTAAGTGTCCCAACAGTTCTTAAAGTACGCCCCATCACTCTGAATTACTGTACCTTATAGGACTTGATAATACCCTGTCTCCTGAAATCAAATTCACAGATTCAGACTCGATACATAACCAAATCTACATATGGATTATTGTAAACAAAGAAGAAAAGAAACGAAACATTAAACCTATGGAATGGCACACCTTTCACCAACACAACAAATAGCCTCTACGTGCTTAATCCATTATAATAACCTCAAACAACAACCAGCAACAGGGAAAATATAGTATTAACAATCAAAGTTAGCAAATGAAAAGACAAGCACCATCCTTCCAAATGAACGAACACAGAAACTATTTGACCTAATTTGAAATGAGATTTAAAAAGGATTTATCAAAGTCTATTGAGCCTTGTTAGATATAGCTATCAAAGGGCGTAGCGCAGTTGGCAACGGAGGGGCAGATCTTGCTGCAATGAGCCTGGGTTCGAATCTCACTGCTGTCGTGTAGTTGCTTCCATCTCTCAGGCACCAGTGTGAGGCCTTGGGGGATGGGTTTCTGGCAACAGTGGGTTAAGGCCTCCCCCTTAACGGACTACTGCGTACCCTGATTGAACCCCCTCACATGATGTCGGGCCGGAGTGTGGGGGCCGCCAAGGCGACGGAATCGCCTTTTTGCTGCAATCAAAGGGTCTTTTGTGCAGTTGTTTTCATGTGCTTATTTCAAGAGTCTGCAGCATTTGCCAGAATTCTTGGTGTACCATATCATCAATGCACATAAAGGAAGTGCATGAATTAAAGTTGCACCAATTAAAAGGATGCCATCATGTGCTTCTAGAACTACATCACGCAGTCAATATATGAAAATATGGAACAATGAACAACACAAATAAGGACCACCTATTTCACTGACATTAACTAATATCTACCTCTCTCCGCATAGAAATGCCTAGTCAAAACACAGTACACACTGTTCGGATTCAAAACCATAACCATTGACATTCATATCCTTTATATGCAGAGATCATTACAAACAAAACTCATAATCTCAGACCAATTGCTATTCTAATCCTAAAATCTCACACACCGAAACCTATTGATTTTCTTAGAGAAACCCTGATCTGGACCAGTGTGACAGTGTGAAGCTCGAAAACCCAAAAGTACACAATCAGTTGCAGGATGTACAACACTAGATCAAGGTGATGCCGTTAACCCCCTTGCCGCCGAATCAAGTAAAAACACACAAATCTCAGCAAATGCAGCTGGAGATCACAACATTACTCAGCTCAAAACTCATTAAATTCAAATTATAAACATCTCAACAGCAAAAATCAGAAAAAAAATGAAATATCCAAATAGTATGCAGAAAAAAGTTTTAGCAATACCTAATAATTTGAAAACCCGCAAAAACCCCTAGGGCAGTCAATCGCATTCCGCATTCAGCCAGAGGTGGATATGGATATGATCTGTGTTTCTTCCTGGGTTTTGGAAAAATATTGACAAAAGAGAAGCGAATATTGGGGGGAAAAGAGAGTATGGAAAGTGAGAGAGAGGTTGTTGAAGTAAGCACGAGAATGGAAAGCAGAATCGATGCAAGATTATCGAGAAAATGGTAAATGCGTGTGTGCGTGAATTCGTGAATGCTGCTTCTTTTTGGTTTTCTCGGTTGGGTGCTCTGTGTGTGAGAGATAGTGAGAGAGGTGAGAGAGATTAATAATGTTAGTAATTAATTAATTAATATAATAATTTATTAAGGTAATAATCCCACTAAAGAGGTGGTTTAGGAGAAAAAATTTCCAAAGTCAAGGAATACCAAGGTGGTAATCCTATTACCAATAAATTTTTAACAAATTGGAAATACTTTTTATCTCCAATTCCAACTAGATACATGATTATATATTTATTTCTCATCTTCCCATATAAAACGACTTAGGAAAATAGAATTGTTGTTAGTATGAAATGATAATGCACAAACCTAACTGAAGTAGTTGCATAACATGACGCGTGAAATTTATTGATTAGATGTATATAGGCTGTCAAAATATATGATTTAACAATAAACAAAATAAATGGCAAAAACGTGAAGCTGTATTATACTATTATTGCTGATTATTTTTGTACGAAGAATCAATGATTTTAGCACATAAACTTTGGTGCACTAATATTAGAACGATGACACTCACGCATCACTGATTAAATTAATAATTCAATGAACATATAAAAGAAATAAAAGTTGGATAGTTACCTCATGACATGTCCCACAATGTTAGGCTTAGATTAGATAGCACGAAACTGAATGCTTCTTTTGTCACACTATTCCGTTTCCCATACCAAGAAATGAGCAAATTGATACTGGATTGTAAGCAAAGCTACTTGCATGTACTCCTTGCTTGTCGGTTTGTACTTTTCTTCCCTCCATTTAACCTCAGCAAAATAGCAGTACTCGATATAAAAGTTTTGGGATTTTTTTTTTTGGCGACGAAGGAATGATATTTTGTTTTTTGAAAAAAATTCAAAATGTAATGTACAAAAGTGGCTAGATTGCTGGTGGTGCATGCTATAACTTATACCTATGAGATCGACTAGTATTATGAATTTCACTGATAAAATACTAAAATGTTGTTATGTTTTTTATTAGTTACTTTGAATTTTTTGATGGAATCAGGCGTCAAGTTTGATTGATTTACTTTTTGTATAACATTTTCGATTTGATTGTTGCCATAGATTGCTTGCAACTCAGGTTTATTTATCAAAAAGTCCGTAGAAGATCGATTTTAAAAATTTGGGTATACTTTTTAAGGATTGTGATCAAGATAGAACCATTCTTAAACGTAGAACCATTCTTAAACGTAGAACAAATGCCGAACGGAGGTCGTTAGATCTTTTAATCCAATGGTGTTGATTTGCACAACAACTTCCCATTACAACCAAAACTATTATTAATGGGTGAATGCAGAGAAGTGAAAAAATAAAGCATGCATGGACTCTTCTTCGTTTCATTCATTCTTCCATCAACATGTGAGTTTTTTCACATGTTGAGTCTGGAATGTCGTGAAAACATAGTCTAATATGTATGATTTTTAATCTTGACCGTCATTTTTTCCTCATCCAATGAATAAAATATATAGAGTTCTAGGTTCTACACTTAAGAATGGTTCTATCTTTAACGCAACCCTACTTTTTAAAATGCTAACAAGATGAGGTATATAATATTGTTGTGCTCTTCGTCTAAAAACAGGAATTTGGGCCTCCTCTGGCTTATTGGATCTATTCCACGATATTTGGGCTTCAAAAGTCTAGCCCAACTACATTATCTTCGATTAATATAGTACTCCTATAACAATTGTTCAGATTTGAATAAATCCACAAGAAAAACGACCAGTCGATAAGAAATAAACATTGATTTAATTATTAAAAAAATAAGATAAGAAAGAAACATAATAAATCACCACTTAAAGACAAAAACGTGAATGACTCCTTTCATATGGAGTACTTGTTTTCAATTTTCAAATATTATACTAGTAATATACAATTTCAAAATTTGAAAACCCCCTATTTCATACACATTCATTTTTTATACTTGTTCGAATAATTTTGAAAAAAGTAAATATAAAATTTGAAAGAAGATATGTTAGACAACAAAAAATAAGTAGGAGTATTTGTTCGTGTGTATGTGTGTGTGTGTGTGTGTGTGTGAGAGAGAGAGAGAAACCACTATCTCTGAGTGGTTTTTGTCATATCCCATTGGCTGGAGGCCAGCAGTTGGACTCTTTCAGCTGTGAAAGAATTCCAGTGCCAGAAAAGTTTCTAATTATATTCAAGCACTTGGTTCCATTTGACTCTTATCTTATTCCATTTATAGCTTACTTCTTTTCAAATCTCATAGTAATAATTTAGAGTAACTATATTTATTGCTTCAATCTTGATATAAAAGGATAGAAAAAAGCACGACGTTGATATCCATGCATAGTGTTCCTCCACACATATAAGCTTTTTACCCTACACTAATAATGTTAACCCCAAAACTTATTTTTCCATCCACGCCAATGTAAAAATCAGCGGTTGAGCCAGAATTTTATCGCTAAGGACTTGAGAAAAAAAAATTAAATTAAACATAAAAGTTGAAATAGTTACATAAGTAGTTTCACTAGTAACAAACAAACAGTACATCTGTAACCATGATTACTGGCTCGAGAGTAGAGAATCGAATCGGCCCGTATACGCAATTATTCGAGCCCATCCAGCTCAAATCGTCGTGGTGAACGTACTCAACCATGACTAGCGTACCGGTGTCAAATAGTTTGAAGAGAGGGTGTGTTGCATTTATAAGGAAGGATTCCCTTAGAAGGAGGGAATGTTAGGACAATAGAATAGTAAATGGTGGGGGATGGGGATAGGTTTGAAACAATGAAACCCATCACATGCAATGAAAGTAGAAGGGGTTGATGACAAGGGTTATTAGTTTAGGTCGACATCAACTTTTTGGGACAACCAATATTGACGAACCTCATTAGCTATCAACACACGCACTCACACACACACACACACACATGCACATGCACATGCACATGCACATGCTCTCTCTCTCCCTCATTTTCCTATCTCTCTTTGGCTTGATCAATTTATTAAACCTTTTGAATTACTAAATTGAACACAATCCACGTATCCTAAAATGTGCATATTCTTGTTCAAGTACTTTGCATTAATGACTTTTCAATTTGCTCGGCACACTCCTATTTAACACTATTGTCTATAATTAGTAATCTCTTTCTTTCTAAAATTAGTAGAGATCTTTATGATAATTTCATTTTCTATCCTTTTTAAATGGGACAATTCAGCACTAAATCTATTATTGGATTGTGAACTTATTTAAAGAATAATTCACAACTAAATTTATTCTTATAGTAAATCAAGAGATAAAATAATAAGTTTAACTATTTGTTTTTATCATTAGCCTTATTATTTATTGGATGATGAAAATGTTAAATCTAAAATTGATAACAAGATAAAAGAATGGCTGTAGTTGTAGTAATAGTAATAACCAAATATTAGTAGGATTAAAAATGAAAAAGTCAGTGAGTCATGCAAAAAAAAAGTAGAAGTAGATTAATTTTTGTGGGATGCATTGAAAAAAATAAGGCTATTGGGTATGAATTAAGCGAGTGTTACATTTATTCTAGTTTATATTAATTTTGGTATTTAATTTATTATTCCATCGTCCACCTATAAATACAAATGTGGCTCATTGAATTGAACCAATTTCATAATTGCGCAATCTAAACCAACTAACCGTCAAGAAAAGCACTCCCTCCCCAATCCAACAAACTCAGTAAAAGGTAAACCCATCTAAAACAAAATTAAATTACCAACAAAACACAGTAAAAACACATGGTTTTCGAAACCAAATTGAGGTGCAAAATTTGTCGAATTCTACGTTAATTGATTGGCTCTTAAAAAACAATGCCCACAGGCTAAGCTCCAAAACCTACGCCCATGGCTTCCCTCCATAACCTCCTCTCCGAAGACGGCTTCCCCCCTCGCAAACCCCCCAAAAAACTCAACCACAATCCCGACTCCGCCGCCATCACTCTCCCCATCTACATATGCCACGATCGCCGCCGCACCTTCGACTCCTCCTCCCACCGCCCCCGCTTCACCTCCGATGCCAAGTCCGTCTCCGACCCCGACATCGACGCCGCCGCCACCAAGGCCATGATCGCCATCCTCACCGGCTACATCGGCCAGTTCTCCCGCTCCGCCGCCTTCCGCGCCAGCATTCGCGAGAAATCCATCAAAATTCTCAAAAAATCGGCGGCGACGGCGGCGGAAAATGAGGATAGCCGCGAGATTCTCAAACTCATGGAGATTGGAATCGAGAGCGTCGAGAGATTAGTGGACGGAAACAGAGAGAAGAAATTGGATTTGGAGTCGCTGCAGCGATGCATCAAAATCCTCGACCGCTCCGCCGCCTCGTCATCATCGGACCACGACGGTTTTCCTTCCTCTCACTCGTGTCGGAAAACAAGTTCGCGCGTGGCGGCATGCGCGCGCCTCTACCTATCCATCACCTACAAAATCGCGAGAAACGACAAGATTGCGGCGCGGAATCTGCTTCAGGTCTTCTGCGACGCGCCGGAACTTGCTCGCACGCGCCTCCTGCCTGAGCTGTGGGAGCATTTTTTCCTCCCGCATCTCCTTCATCTGAAGATATGGTACAGCAGCGAGCTAGAGAATCTCGCCGGATTAATCAACGGCGCGGAGAAGGAGAAGAGAATCAAAGGCTTGAATCATCTCTATCGTGAGAAAATGGATTCCGGCACGGTTGAATTCGCTTTGTATTACAAAGAGTGGCTGAAAACCGGAGCTCAAGCCCCTTCGGTCCCCGCGGTTTCGCTGCCGTCCAAGCCGATGTCGAAATCGAGAAGGAAATCATCGGAGTCTACGAGCTCTTATCACTCCTCCAGCAGCAAACTGCTGTGAGTTTTGAGTTTTCTTCTTCCATTTTTTTTACATTTATTAGAATTTTTTTATTAGAAAAAAAATAGCTTACAAATTTTTGCATATAGATATCAAGCAGTTTTTGGTGCTAATGTGAAGAGGCAATCAATGGATTTTGATTCAAGAAATGTATGGGATTTTGTGGGAGAGGATGTCAAGCATTGCAATTATATCCATGTAAGTAGCTATTTTATCAATTATGATTCAATTTTGAGTTATAACCGTTATTCAATTCCACCAGAAAAAAGCAGTTTCTCATAGAAGATCATCGAGTTTAAAAGATGATATACAAAAGGCAGAGTTATTACCAGACACCAACAAATCAGATTACTTCAGATTCCTAGGTTGTAAGACTGAGCCAGCAGAGTGTTTCATATCGAAAATCGAGAAAATCAGTGTCAATGATGACAACAGCGACGTCCCCTCGCGGTCGAGCGACGTGGCGGGGGCCATCGCGACGGTCTGCTCGTCCGAGAGCCTAACCGACTGCGAGGCCGCGGTGCGCGCCCTGAGCAGGGCCTGGTTGGCCACTCAGGGCGACGCCCGCCTGCAGCTCGAGGCATCGCTGTCTCAGGCTGCAGTGATACAGGGGATGCTGGAGGTGTTGTACATTTCGAACGATGACGAAATCCTGGAGCTGGCCGTGTCGATTCTGGCCGAGCTCGCGGCCTTGAGCGAGGCCAACCAGCGCTGCGTCCTGGCCTCGGATCCGCAGCTCTCCGTGGGGTTGAGGCTGCTGAGGAGCAGCAGCCTCTTCCTGAAAGCTGCGGCTCTGCTCTACCTAGTGAGGCCGAGGGCGAAGCAGATGGTGTCGACAGAGTGGGTCCCGTTGGTGCTCCGGGTGCTGGAGTTCGGGGATCAGCTGCAGATACTCTTCTCCGTGAGGTGTAGCCCTCACGAGGCGGCGTATTACTTCCTAAACGAGCTCCTGACCGGGTTCGATGAGGACAGGAATTTTGAGAATGCGAAGCAGATGATTTCTCTCGGGGGGTTGGGGTTGGTGGCGAGGAGGATGGACGTGGGGGACGTGTCTGAGAAGAGGCGTGCAGCGTCTCTTCTTCGTCTCTGCATACGGGCAGATGGGAGCTGCCGGCATTTCTTGGTGAAGAATGTGAAGAAGGAGGCCATTTTGGAACTATTAGTGCTTGAGAAGAACCAAGAGAATCATGCTCTTGCTTTGCTTTTTGAGTTGCTTTGTGTTAGCAGGTTGTGATTTTACTATAATGCTACCTTTGATCTTTACTTGATTTGCAGTTTTGTTCATTTTTGTGTTGTTTTGTTTAGGTTAAACAAGAGGATTGAGTTCTTGGCTGGGCTAAGGGAGGGGTGGGAGTGCTTCAACACACTCCACATTCTGCTGCTGCGCCTCCACAAGGCGCGGCAGGAAGAGAGGCCACCCGTTGCTGTCGTGCTGCTCGAGCTGGACCTTCTGGTCTGAAGCCGAACGTTTTCTCCAATTATGTTTACTAGATGTGGCGCTGACACGCTTCTCCTTTGCTGCTAGGGCGACGCCTCTGGGGGCAGCGTCTACAGAGACGAGGCAGTGGACGCAATCATTTCAGCGCTGGACTGCTCCGTGTTCGAAGAAAAAGTCCAGCAGCAAGTAGCCAGAGCCCTCTTGATCCTCGGAGGCCACTTCTCCTACACCGGGGAGGAGGAAATCGAGCAATGGCTCCTGAGAAGAGCGGAAATCAGAGACATCTGCGTCGGCCTAATGGTAACGAAGGATACAAGCAGCTTATACATACTCACCACCTCGATCACTTTTGTAATGTGCTTGTCGTGTTTCAGAAGGAAGACGAGCAGATGAGAGAAAACTGGCAGAGGAAAGCAGCGTTAGCGCTTCTCACAAGCGGAAACACAAGGCTTCTCTCTGCCCTATCTGAGTCCGTTGCAAACAGCATCCCGAGCCTGGCTCGGGCTTGCCTCGTTACCATCTGCTGGATCAGCAGCCATCTCCCTTCGATCGGGGATAGGGATCTCCGCCTTGCAGCATGCTCGATTATTGCCCCACGATTGATGGAATGCTTGATAAATAACAGCAACAACCTTGAGGAAAAGATTTTAGCCTCATTTTCATTGTACAGTCTTACAAATGGTACAGGTAAGAAAATGTGGCAAAATTTTGATTCACCTTTAGCATTATGCATCACTTATAACACATTGTGACTTAATATTTTCGCAACGAAACTTGTATCAGATTATTTTTCGCAGCAGCCCAGAATCGAGAACGAGGTTCAGAACTGCTTGCAGAAGCTGTCTCGAGCGACATGGACAGCAAAGGAGCTAGTTTCTCTCATCAAGAACAGTTCATCATCTGTGAGGTTTCTCTCTGTCTAAATCTTGCTTGTCTTAAAATGTGAGTGTAATTAGCCAATTTGTGTTCTTGTATATAATGATCTTTGTAATAGAGTATTTGCTAGGCTTTCTTGATTCATTTGTGCAAAATTAATGCTAGTTTTGGACTCTTTAAACCTAAAAAGGTTTGTCTCATGTGAAAATCGAAAATAAAACAACATTTTGGAACGTAATTCGAACACAATCGGTCTTTATTCAACAAGAAAATAGTACCAAACAACGACAGAAGATTTCATCCAAAACAAACTTCACACAGCAAAACAACAGAGTTCAACGCAAACACCAAACCAGATAAAACAGGCACACACACTAGCAAAAGCAAAAGCAAAAGCAAAAGCAAAAACAAAAACAAATGGGGGTTGCTTCATGTTGGCTGACGCTACGATACACGAAGCAACACCCATTAGATTCACGCACAAACCCCTTCAAAAGGAGATTGGACGTCTTCATGGGTGTTCTCCGTCTCCCACGCTCTACACGAAGAACATGTTGTTCAACAGATCCGTGTGCATGCTGTAGAAGCTCTGATCAAATGAGGCCCCTCGGGGGTCTTTCTCTAATGCGACCTCTTGGAACATCCGACCCCGGTAAGCAACAAGATCAGCATAGTAGACGGGCGGAACGAGCGACACAGGCTTGGTGCAACGCACGAAGGTGAAGCACATGTCGTATATGAGCTTCTGCAAATGGTTGGATGTGAACCGGTTCTCATCCCAAAGCACGTAGTAGTGAGTGGGCTTGCTCGTCCCGATCCCCCCATAGTGGCTGCACAGATAGAAATCAAAGTCATGAGGATGAACGATTGTGGTGTCCACCACAGTTCCCGGAGGCACATTCCCTGTCTGGCCACCATCGTTCTTGTTCTCAACGAAGAGGCGTGTCTGGTGCCGCTTCTGAGCAACTATCACTGTGATTGGCGGCTGGTAATCATCGCTGTAAATGGCCGCCTTCAGATCTAGCAGCTCCTGCCCGAGCACCATCTCAAACTGCCCCTCACTGACCCCATCACGAAACACCACAATCTTCCTCGGCCTAACCCTATTGAGCTGAGCATAGGCATTCACCAGATTCAAACACATGGCCCCGAAATTCTTGATAGTCTCACATCGATGCTTCTGGGGACTCACCCTCGCAGCATAGCGATTCGCAGCAGGCCAATTCACTGTACCAACGACTGCAGCTATAGACGGGCACTCCTTGTTCATAGGTGCAGGGTGATTCACATCAGCCCCTATAAACATCACATGGTCAGTCGGCTCGAAACCCGAAAGCTTCCCAGATACTTCAAAGTTAGTCCCTCCTAACTTGGCATTGATCTTGAGACAAATATTAGCAAGATACTGATCTTGTCCCTTATTTGCTGGTTGTGACAAACAGCACTGTGTCACAACACCAATCTGTGTCTCCGAAATCCACTTAATGTACTTGTACCCCTGATCCCTTATACTCATCGCACAGACAATCATCTGCGGCTTCTTCCCCTTGCTCAATCTGGACGCCTCACTCACAATCTCCTTGAGAATCTTCTCGAGCCTGTCCACAGAAGAGAGATCCTGCATCCGAGTGAGACGATACACAACAGGCTCAGCCATCTGAATGCCCAGATTCCTGCTCCGACCTCTCAGATTGTCTACAAAAGCACCCACCATCAGCCCATTGTAACGGTCACCTTGCGTGAAGTCCAACAAGGCCCAACAGTCCATAGACTTCGCATCCAGGAATGATTTCCCAACAAGGTTCCATTGGCATTTCTCAGCATCCACTCTTACTGGACGCGAACCACCTACTTTCAACTCCGGAGCACCTATCACTCGGCCTCCAACCTTCGTCATGTTTGTATCAAGACTGATCCCGAAATTCCTAGCAATCTCCCTACAAATAACCAATTCAAACAATCAAATTTTGAACACTTCCATCACATCACAAACAAGTAATCAAATCCACAAAATATCCTCTAACATATAACTACTACATCAGTATATCTACTAAAAAGAATTTACTATCCAAACTTTACCCAAAAAAAGTATATTCATATAAGTTGAGCACATAAAGTAAACATCTACAAATGTTAGGAACTAACAACATAAACAATTCTACAAAAACACCAAATAAAAACACATGATCACATATCTACAGCTTATATATATCTAGCAAACAACATTACACTATCCAAACTTTACCATGTAATCATGTAAGAATGATAGCAACTAACAATGTAAGAAAGAAAGACAGAATTTCATACCCAAAACATCCATCCTCAGCCTTCACCATATCACAAATGTTGTCCCTTCTCTCCCAAGGCTTAACAAGAGTAAGCTTCTTCAAGTAAACAGCAGTATCCTTATCCAAATTGTCCTTCGGAAACCTCTGCCCTTCAGCCAACACACAGAACTCCATAGGTATGACATTCGGCTTGTTCGGTTTTCCCACATCCAAACACGGAATATCCCGGTGCACTATCTCCTTCCCCCATTTCTCCCTAAAATAATCAACAAGATTAACCCTCCTCGGTGGCGCCCCACCCTCTTGATCAACCAATTCGAAAAAGTAATCACGAGGAACCTCTCTCGTCAGCCCTCGAATCGTATACTTCTGATTCGTACGACGGTGATTCACCTTCACTTTCAATCCCCGAAGAACCTCGATGATATCCCTCCCCGCCCTCGGGAACTCATTCACACCTCTCAGATTCAAATGCTGCTTCAGAAACTCAATAACAGGCAACGGCTTCCGAAACGCGAGAACGGAGTAGTCGATACATAGAGACAGGCCCTGGCCCGTGGGCTTGAGGCTCGGGATAAAGCCTTTGTAAGCTGCAAGGCCGCCGCGGAGATCAGCTGCGTTTCGGTCCGAGAAGAAGCTTCTACTGCCGAGAGCGATCCGCTTCCTCATCGGATTCTCCTTCATCACCAAGTCCAGCCCCTGTAATGTGTCGCGAGGAACCTGAGCGATGTTCCCCTTGAGATAGTCCTTGAGCTTCGAGAGGGGGAGCTCGTTCACGAGCTTGATGGTGAAGGTGTACGATCCGGATCGGACGTCCTCGCCCTCGGGGACGTCGACGCGGAACTTGCCCTCGCCGAGGCGGACGGCGCTGAAGACGTTCTTCTCGCCGTCGTAGACGGTTTTGAGAAGCGCGGCGCCGGGGAACGCGAGGTCTTTGATGAAGCGGAGGTCGGATTTCCGGAGTGGTTTCTTCGCCGGACGGCTGCCGTCGGAGGAAACTGGCTTCACGTCGACGTCGTAGTGGTAGACGGTGGCCTCGGCGTTGAAGGAGATCGGGAAGTGGTTGACGACGAGGTTGATTCTGCGGACGGCAAGGGTGCCGTGATCGGGGCGGCGAATTGCCTCAATCTGCCCCTCTTTGCTCTTCGGGGAAAGAGGTTTCTCAGATTCGCGCCGAATTTCAACTGTGGAATTGAAAATCATACCAATTGAGGAATGGATTTATCAATAAATACATCGATTGAGGAATAGATTTTTTTGTTAACTGAAAACACATACCAGCTGGCGCTGGCGCTGGCGCCGGCGCCGGAGGAGAAGCTGCAGAAGGAGAAGCAGGAGGGGGGCGAACGGGTTGAGCGGAGGAAGGAGGGCCCCACGGCCTTCCTGTCCACGTGGATGGCCCCGCAGCAACTGACTGAGCAGGAGGCGGCTGCGGCTGCGGCTGCGGCGGTCTGTATCCCCACGCCGGAGGCTGATTCGACTGCGGCGGAGGGCGGTTAACCCACTGCTGCGGCCGAGCGGGAGGCTGGTTGTAGGATCCACGGCCGGAACCCTCGTATCCTCTTCCGCGGCCGCCGCCACGGCCTCCTTGTTGCTGATCGTCGTAGTTACCGCGCCGACCGCCGCCGCGGCCACGGCCGCGCCCGGAGTTACCGCCTCTGTTACTTTCCATTGTTGTAATGAATCAAGCAAAGCGAAGGATTTTCGAATTTAAGAGCAGAGAATTTAGGTGATTTAGTAAAGCGATGATTAAGCGGAATAGGATTCGCCTATTAATTAAGGTACGATGTGGAAATTCATTGGACGAAAAAGGGCTCTTGCTTAGTGAGGAAGCATGAGTGAAATTAATGAGTAATTTACTAGAATATGATTAAATTTCGCGGGGTAGAATGGGAATCCGATTGGGACATTCTAGAAAGATCCGTTAAGGTTTTAGAAGCAACTGAGAAACAGATAGGCTCTAAACTTGAAACTGAATGTCGTGTGTGGGTCGTGGTGCAGTGGTGGGCCCTGGTTTGTAGGATGAATTACAGTATGTTTTTAAATAAAAATTTATGTATGGAATACTGAATAGGTGACTTATATAGTATTTAGTCAATATATTTCGAAGATAGGATTATATTAATTTGTAAGGCATGATTTATTTATGGCACTTGCCCACTTTGTTCATGATTTATTTCTATGGATAATTGTTTTTATTACATGTCACATTAAATATTTCAAGAGAATTGTATTTTAGATAAGAATAAAGATAATTGTATTGAATGTTAGAAATTGCTACATGTATTTTTCCTAAAATATCCAATGTAAAAATATTACTCGTGAATAGACATACATGGAGCTTGTATTGACACTTTGTTAATAGACGTTGTATTAAAGTACAGTACTACAGTAGTGATGTCACTTGTGCCATCTATTGAAGTGACTATAAATCAGCGCGAAAAATAGTCATTAGGTACGCCAATGTATACCTTGATAATGGTAATAATAATAATAATAATAATAATAATAATAATAATAATAATAATAAAATATAGTAGCTTATAATTTACATAATTGAGTAGCAATAATGGACCTATTAAAATTTCGGTTTATGAATATTAATTAATTTAAAATGTAGTAACATTTTACATATTTACCCTTTTAAGAATTTATTAAAGTTCAAAATTTTAAATTAAATATGTGCAAATTTATGAAAATATTAAATGCACAATTATGTTCAAATTAAACTGTAAATCATTCAAGCCAAATTGTTTTTTATTACATCTTTGGATATATAAGTAGGAGTAATTTAATAGTACTAAGAAATAATATAATTAATTTAAATAAAATCTGTATGATCTTATTAATAAGTAAGGAACGTTTATATTCATCAAAGTAAAGAACTAAAACTAAAGTTACGTTATAATGTTGGAAAATTTTCCACTAGGGATTTAACATGTCACGCATAGACCAAGACTTATTTAATTGAGTAGAAGTTGACGTAATAAACGACAAAATTAGTTGTTACATTCAATTTCATGGATACTTATCTTGAGACGCGTTTTCTTCTTCTTTTGCACACTACTACCAGTAGTACTTGCAAATAAATTTTGGACCTGTTGTGAAAGTAGATTTTTGAATTAATGTTGTATAAAATTATAATTTTATCAATATTCACTAATTTCGGACCTACCTATTTACTCTGTTTAATAAATTATTCACTATTTACATGGCCCCCACGTTATTTTTCTCTTTTTGCCTACGTCAAAATTATTAAAAACAACATATTTTGTGTGTAAAAGTTAGCCCACATATATAGTGGTTTATGTATGAGGAAAATTTTCAAATTTCGTGACTCTGTTTCGTATTTAAATCAAATTCAATTGATTACATGCCATTTCAGTAAAAAACAATGACAAGTTGTAAATAATGTTAGCCGATAAGTATACTGAATTGGGCCAGAGTGTAATTAGATTAATACTTCTGAAACTGATTTTTAAATTAATAATATGTCAAATTAGAATTTTATCAAAATATTGTTACAACCTATTATTCTTTTTTAATTTGATAAACCGTGGATAAAAAGATATTATCATGCTACAACTTGATCGTTGCTACTTGCTTAAATATATTACCGAATTAAGTGTGGTAAATTAAAAATTGTGATCGTCTCAATCTTCTTTAGTAAAAAGTACTGTATACACTGTCTTCAAGAAGTTAGTATATTTGATTTTGTTTAGTGCAATATAGCCCACAACTTAACTTTATGTGCCAGAATATTTAATTTTGTTTAGTATATATAAAAACTATTTATGTTATTATAATCTCACTTCAATCCATGGTTAATTATTCTAGCATTAGAGTAGCTTCTTGACAACCTATCAGAGTGCAATATGGCGCACAAATAACATAATGATGACTCCATAACCCAAATTCAATCGATTAAGTACATTTTGAGATTGATGCTAAGGAAAAAACAAGCACACACAAATAGAAGCATCTCACCCATTGGAAAGTCACTCAAACTTGGACCTAGTCCAATTAGATTCACGTACAAACTAACAAGCACACACACAAATAGAAACATCTCACACATTAGAAAGTCACTCAAACTTGGACCTAGTCCAATTAGATTCACGTACAAACTAACAAGCACACACACAAATAGAAACATCTCACACATTGGAAAGTCACTCAAACTTGGACCTAGTCCAATTAGATTCACGTACAAACTACTTCCTATGCATAAAAACGTGTCATCTGCGAAGAGGAAGCGTTTATGCATAGGAGGGAGGTTAACACATGACGGCTCGCATCATCACTCTCCCGGCGAGTAGCTCAAGGAGATCAACAAGCGGCCCCACCACTGCACCGATATCGACCAGCAGAATTCTCCTAGTCCGCATCCGCGAACTCGAATCAACACTTCATTTCCTACATCGTTCAACAATTAGTCAATTAAATCGCTGAATTTTGTAATCAATTGAAGCATTTCACGAACGAGATGAATCGATCAATGCAGAAAATTCACGGTGGAGATCTGTAATCAAGAGCGGTCTATGTTTGCTAAGTAAAATTTATTCGAAAGTACTAGTATATTTTTAGGTGATGTAGATTGCTGATAGGAGCTTCTATCTTACAATCTACACAAAATCTGCATAAATTGAACTACTTTATAAGATAGAAATTTAAAAAAAAAATAGATTTATTAGGGGCTTAAGCCCCTGATTGGTACATGTGTGTCCGTTATTAACATACCGTGCTGCGGAGGAGGCTGATCCGGCGCGGAGCAGCACCTCCTACCTGCGGTGGCGGGGGCTGGTTTATCTGAACCGGGAGATCCATGCTTAGGTGCGCCGCGGTAACGATTCGGTTTATTCTGGTTATGCCAGCGTCCTCCTCTTCCGCCACTGCCACTGCCACCGCGTTCGAGGTTGCATTTGCCGCCGGCCATTTTGTTTTTGGGAAAATTGAGTGGAAGAGAAAAAAATGATCTGAGATTTAAGTGGGTTGAGGAATGTATGATAAAAAAAAATGATCTTATTTATGAATACACATTACGCAGGAAAAGTAATTATGCGTTGCTTCTTTCAAAAGAAAACGTAGTATTTTGGATTATAATAAAATAGAGAAATGATGTGCTACGTACCTTATACGAGCTCTATATGTGAGTACCACTCTCGTTTGATGTATGTTTAACATTGTTTGTTTCGATTTATATATTTAGTTTGATTCTAATCTATTAAAAAATGTTATTGAAGTTTTTAATTTTACAAAATTCATAAAAATCAAATCTCGATTTGCTCGTTTTCTTTATAACTTCAAATAAATTAATAAACAAACAAATCGAGATTTGATTTTCGTGAATTTTGTGAAATTAAAAACTTCAATAACATTTTTTAATATATTATAATTGAACTAAATATATAAATCGAAACGAACAATGTTAAATGTACATAAAATGAGAGTAGTGTTGAGCTCACATAAAGTACATGGCATATTATTTCTCAAATAAAATATATCATTAATTGTTAATAAATTCTTAAACTCTCACCAAACCAATACCGACTCGATGTCAACTCTAAAATATTGTGCTATTGTATTGATTTGTCAAGTTTTGCAACCAAAATATTACTACTTAATTCTAATTTTGCGGCCATCAATTACGTTATTTTAGTTGATGTTGTCAAAACATGTTTGTCCAAATTTTAAAGTTACAATGTAGGTAACAAAAGATTTTAGAAGGAGTAGTAAGTAAATAGGCAAAAGAAAAGGAGTGTTGAAAAAAGAAAAGGATAAAGAACGAAAGTGCGTGGAAAATATACAAAAGGAAAATCAGTTACTTGCATGGATTAGCATGCTACAGTATACAGGAACTGCGAAAGCATAGTCTAACAATAGTATGAAACGACAAACGACTTTGTAGTTTAAGCAGATGACGTCAACTTTGATTGACTCAAGTACTGTGGGACCCACCGACCAACAGTCTTGACATGTACTCTTTCTTGATAATTCACTTTATTCTATTCTTTTACTTTACTTGAAAATTCCAAAGTATTATCCCTAGTGCCTAATCACATCATACTTTACTTAAAATTCCAAAGTATTATCCCTACTGCCTAATCACATCATAATTCTTATCATAAGATGAATACGTTAACAAAACAAACAAAAACAATTTGTGCATTTTCATCGTGAATTCGAATAACTCGATTATTCTTCACGTCTTTAGATTCACACACAAACTCTACAGTGTACAAGCACATCAAACGAAAAACATGATGTTCCGAAGATCAGGGTGGAGTTGATAGAAACTTAGATCGAAAGTGCGAGGCCTCGAAGCCGGAACGGAATGAGATTGGAACTCCTTTGCCGCTTCTTGAAACAGACGCCCGCGGTAGGCTACGAGGTCCGCGTAGTACACCGGAGGGACGAGCGACACCGGCCTCGTGCTCCGCGCGAACGTGAAGCACAGGTTGTATATAAGCTCCTGCAGTTGGTCGGACGAGAAGGAGTTCTCGTCCCACAGCACGCAGTACCGTACGGCCTTGCTCGTCCCAATCCGCCCGTAGTGGCTGCAGAGGTAGAAGTCGAACTCGAACGGGTGAACGATCTTCGTGTCAACAACCGTCCCGGGAGGCACATTCCCCGTGGCGCTTCCGTCCCCGAGATTCTCGAGAAAGAGGCGCGTTTTGTGTCTCTTCTGAGCCACGACGAGGGTGATTCTTGGCTGGTAATGATAGTCAAATACGGCCCTCTTCAAGGCGGATAGCTCCTCGTTCAGCACCATATCAAACTGCCCCTCGCTCACTCCGTCGCGAAAAACAACGATTTTCTTGGGTTTAATCCCGTTGAGCTGGTGGTACGTGTTGACGAGATCCCTGCAAATGGGCCCCAAGTCCAGAATCTTCTCGGTTCTGTGGTCTTGAGGCGAAACTCGTGCGGCGTAGCGATTCACAGCAGGCCAGTTAACTGTGGCGACGACGGCAGCTATAGATGGAGTGGTCGATTTCTTTGAGAGTGGATGATTAACATCAGCACCAACGAACATAACATGATCTTCCTCTTCGAAATGAGGAAGTCTTCGAGTGAGCTCCACGTTGCTTCCTCCAAGCTTTGCGTTTATCTTGAGGCAGAGGTTCCCAAGAAACTGGTCATCTCCTCTGTTCGCATGGTTGGACAAGCAACACTGAGTTACAACGCCTACTCGCGTCTCAGATACCCATTTAAGGTATTTGTATCCATGGTGTTTCTCAGCCATGACACAAATTATTATCTGCAATTTGTTCCAACATTTTCTGTTGCCTTCATGAACAACATTTCTGAGAAGCTCTTCCAGTCTGCTCACTGAAGAGAAGTCGCGCATGCCGGTTGAATGGCAGAGCAAAGGCTCTTCCATGACGATTCCTAAACTCTTGGATCGATTTCTCAGATTGCTGATGAAATCCTTTGCTCTGAGCTTTGGAAAATCAAGAAAGCTGAAATCAATCAAGGCCCATCTATCAATTCGTTTTCCTTCCACAACAGAATTCTCAGCCAGGTTCCATTGGCGTTTCTCGTCTTCAACTCTTACTACATCAACGGCACCAAGCTTCAAATCTGGTGGGCCAATTATCCGACCTTCTACAGATGTCATATTCTTCTCAACTTGAAATCCAAAATTTCGAGTGACATCTCTGAGACAAAAAATATTGGAGAGTTTAATTGCGAGCTTATATTTCACGTTTAATTTCAAACAATGCCATCAAAGAGACATCGACAAGCAGAGTTCAAGTCAAGATAATAACTATTTCCTCAAAACAACTACAGCAATAGTTCCAAATCGAACTACATACAGGGAAAAATAGTTGAACTGGACGGCACATAAAGGATTAAAATATGGAGATGGAAAGAAAAAAAGTATGCTAATCAGATTGCAGAATGATGCTAGATGTCATACGATAACACACAAACATGCAGAAAAAGTTAATGAAACGCACCCACAGGGTCCATCATGATCTTGCATCATCTCACTGATTGTGTTTCTCCTTTCTGGTGGCCGAGGCAAACATTTTTCTTTCATTTTCTCCTGTCGGGATTCATCCAAAAGCTCTCTTCTGTACCGTTGCCCCTCAGTTAAGATGCAGAATTCCATCGGAACATGATTTGTACGATTATTTCTGCCGAGAATCAAGCAAGGGATATCCTGGTAAACAATCACCTTCCCATATTTCTCCCTGAAATATTGCACAAGACTGACTTTGACAGTAGGATCCTGTCCTTTGGGATCAACAAAATCAAACCAAAGATCACGGGTAATTTTTTCAGTCAACCCAGCTATAGTGAACTGCTGCTTGGTACGACGATGAGTTACTCTAACTGTCAACCCTTTCAAAGCATGTGCAACCCTCCGCCTCAAGTGCAAATCAAGAAATGCTCCATCAAATTCAGGTATATGCTCCTTGAGGAACTCTACAACTGGCAACGGCTTGCGGCATGACATAACCGAGCAGTCCAAGCACAATGCAAGGCCCTGGGCAGTAGGCCGCAAAGTTGATTGGAAGCCTCTATATGCTGCCATACCACCCCCAATATCATCTTCGACCCTGAAACTGGAAGGGTAAAAGTATCTATCAATGGAGATCCTATACCTCGAAGGATTCTCCTTCATTACCATATCCATCCCTTGCAGTATGTCACGAGGCACATAAGGCACCTTACCACTCAAATAGTCTTCCAGCTTGGAAAGCTTCAGCTCATTCATTATCTTGATCGAAACTACGTATGTCTGAGTAGACAAGTCTTCAGCCGATAGCTCCACTCTGAATTGGCCAGTGGGTAGCGAAACTGCACTGTAGAGATTCTTTTCACCATCATAAGCAGTCCGATTAGCTGGAAACCGCGCTTGATCATCGAGGAAGAGTTTGTTCAGTATCAAACGAAGTCCACCCGTGTTCCTCAACCTTCTTGCCGGTCTTTTTTCATACGATACTAATTGTCTGATATCCAAACTATAATGGTATATGGTATTCCTTGGGTTGAATTTGACAAGAAAATGGTTTACTAGTAGGTTGACTGATCTTCCGGCAATGGACCTGCTCTCCGGCCGCCTAACAGGTAAAATTCTGTTCTCGGATTGTTGTGGTGGTGCGCTCCACAAGGGCTGCCGTTCTGAAATGCTCAACAATTCAAAGTTTCCAAGTTCAGCACTATCCAGAAAATCATACAACCAAAATAATACTCCGTAGTAGTACAAAGGAATCAGCAATTACACTCACAAAAAACCAGTCCTGATATATTTTTAAAGCAAAAACAGAGGAAAAATCTCAACAACAATCAATTCATCATAATAAGAGGCAAGTAAGCTATCACAGTAATAAACTAAAAAAAATGGAGAGAAAATCATAGAATCAAGGCAAAATACATCGATTTGTTACTTTATAGACCACAATTGAGGGGAAAACAGCAAAATCATACGTATAGGAAGTATAGAAGTTCGCTGGGGAGTGAGAGCAGGAGCGCTCTCGCTAGACCGGCCCACACCCTGCCGTTGAAGCGGCGGCGACTGATGCTCACCCCCGGCATTGCTAGACTGCGGGATCCGGAGGTGCGGTGGTCTGTATTTTGTTTGCGGCGCCTCTGCCGCCGGCTGTCAGGCAAAAACATTGATCCACTGTGTTAGGACTATCCGGAATAACAGTAGCGGAATCATGGAGACTCACCCGGAGTTGTTGGCCGCTCGGTCTCTGATCGCCGCCGCCGCGACTGAGGCGATCGCCGTCCATTGAAGAAGAATCAGTTGCAGAATTAAGGGTTTGAAGTTTCAAAATTATTTTACAAAAAATGACGAACTCCTATTTTTTTTTATTATTATTATTAATGTCAAATAGGAAGATAATTAGTGAATACTTACGGTCTGGCTACCTTAATTTAATTATTGAGATATTAAAAAATATTAGCAAAATTTATTTTAATTAATATTAATTTTGAAATAATTTTATAGCAAATTTTATTAAGTTCAAGTAACATAAAGATAGAAAACATTGTTAATAAGCAAAGCAACAAAAATATTGTTTAGAAATGCAATCAAAACGGAAAGGGTGGCGAAGTGGTTTTGTAGTTAACTAGTTATAATAAAAAAATTAATATCGCCGTCTGTGGGAATCGAACCCACGACCACGTGGTTAAAAGCCACGCGCTCTACCAGCTGAGCTAAGACGGCTTCTGCTCTATTTCAACGGCAGTTTCTATATAGCTAAGTTTAGAGTTTAGTGATGGATATAGAATATTGAGTATTCTTGTGTAGACATTCTTCATTGAATCATATTAATAATAAAGATCATCTTTGTCCCGTGGATGTATGTTTTAAACCGAATCTCATAAATTCGTCTTGTGTGTTCAATTTCACGTGCATAATTACATTAATATCAAGTATATCAACTTGGTATGGAGTAAAGATATACGAATCTAACAATTGTTGTATCACTACACCATACCAACATTCCATATATAGATGCTCCAATCCAGTACATGGACAACCTTGTTTCCATTGTTGAAATATAAGGCCGGTCAACGTAGTTTGACTGTGTTGTATAAGTAAAGAAATAACGACTATCGGAGTGTGTAAATAGGACGAGAAAAGATATAAAATATCGATTATTGGGCTAGCACCTAAAGTATTGAAAGAGAAAAGTAGAGGATATAGGAGTAGTAATAATGTTGTTAACTGAACTAAAATTTCAATATGGTTAAATTGTCCAACCAATTCGGTGGGTCCGAATAACACTGCGAAATCATTAAAATAATGCTGTGTAGAACATAGGTGGAAATCTACTTGTTAGATTAAGAACACGTGATCTACTACAAGTGTACAACAAAGAGGTGAACCAGTAGGAGTGTAGGAGTATAACATGAAATCTGATGGAGTATTAATTTCTTTTTCATTTTGCTTTTCAATGACGATAACAATATATTTTCCTCTCATATCTCTCCTCTTGAATCTGTTCATCAAGAATCGGACAGAAATCTCGATCATTATACATATGATGTAATCGAGCACGAGCACTAGCACGAGCTCGGTTTACGAAGCTAAAGCAATACCGAAAGGTAGCCCCGAAGGAGTGAGAGTGAGGTGCTCTACCTCTCCTATATACGTTCCAGCGTCACTGTATGTAGTCTTCGTAGTAGTTATCGCTTATGACAGAGACGAACCTCTCGAGCCAAGGCAGCTGATGCAGATCCTTCATCGCATCTGCATACGAGTCCGTGCACTGCGGGGGCGCTTGATATGGATTTTGCTCGTTCAAACCGAACCCTCCGGCAAGGAACCTCTGGATCAGGGCCAGCTGCGACCGCTCTTGATCCGAGTAAGCGTCCATTGTCATCGGGAGTGACGCAAACGAGTCCCACGCCCACTGCTCCAGCTGCTGGGTAGGGTACGCGGCCATCTCCTCTGAGTGATCGTCTTCCCAAAACGCGCAGTGGCATGTCTGCAGCCCGTCCCTGTAGTCTGCCCCACACGAGTAGCAGAACTCGTGCCCGCACCTGAAAAGGAGAAATGGGATGAGAATCGAGCACACAAAATTGCCTCGTTCGTCTCTTTCAGCATTTAACCATGCCAATTCAACGTGAATTATGAGCGGAACACATAACCCCAATACGAAACCCAACGAACAATAAAGACACGAGCAAGAGCTTGAAATTATCGACTCTTGACGGGTAATATCAAGGGGTAACTTTGCCTAACTGTACGAGCTTTCGCCCAATTCTGGTTCCATGTACTGAAGCGTCGTTAAGCCATCTAGACGTTTCAAGCATCCACGTCAGCATTAATTTGGGGCGATTAACAATCGTGTTATGCATCAGAACGACTGAAAATTGATTTATTTGGAGGTAGAATCAACCCTAACATTACCTCCGTCCTTTAAAACTAGAAACTACTTCTATTTTGGTCTATCCCTTATAATTAGAAACTTCCTATTTTAGGAAATTTTTTCTCTCTAATGAGGTGAGACTCATTCTTCACTAACATAACTTCAACCACTTTTTCTTTCTATCTCCTTCTTACTTTATCAATCGTGCATTAAAACTCGTGTCGTAGTATCGATTATGGTAGTACTAATTTGTCACGCTAGATAACAAAATCATCTTACCAGCAAGTCATGTGGTAGCAGCCATGAGCTAGCTCGATCATCGTCCTGCACTGCAAGCAGCGTCTCCACCTCTTGTTCCGGGCCAGACGATGCAGGGTCAAATCAGAGGCATCTCTCTCCTCCAACGGGAGCCTTTGATACTCATCGCAGGTCATGGAAGAATGCCACGGCACCTCACAATCAACACAGATGAACCCTTGACAGACGGGACACTCCACACAGCTGTTGTCCGACTGGCTCGACGAGCTTGCCCTAGTCGACAAGCAATCGTAAGGGTCAAGCAGCACTGAGCAGGTAGGATACGGGCAGTACATCTTGTTAGAGCTCAGCACGTCTGCTTCTCCGAGGGCTCTCTCCAGAGACTCGTAAGAGGCAACGGGAAGAAATGTCCTGCACTCTGAAGCCGAAATGCAGTACTTGCATCCCAACTGAGGGCATCTGATTGGCACTTGACTGTAATCCACTTTCCCCTCCACATAGGTTTTCATACAGTGGGAGCAGAACCTATGGGAACATTTGAACGAGAGCATCATCGAGGAGAGCTTCTCCTCGCAGCAAATCGAGCAGTTCTCCATTGGTTCCTCCCCGTTACAACGAGAGGAGACTATACCAACAGCAACTTGAGCTAAACTTAACGCCTTGAGTACGTCACTAGTTGGGACGAGTTTTAGAACAAACGTCTCAAAATTACATGCCTGTTCCATGATCCTTTGACCCAATGCTGCCAAAAGAGGACTCTCAACAACCTTATTATCAACAATCTGAGAAAGAAATTCACAAAAGATTCAACATTGAATGTATCAAAAAAATTCTTGATCAATATATTTCAACAATGAATTCTGCAAGAACGTGAATTTGGGGGTTTAGGTTTAGCAGCTCCTCACCTGACTATGCAAGATTTCAGAATCCGTGAAGGCTAAAACGCGTCTAGCCTCGTGCTGTGCAGCCTCAGAGAAACCATCCAGCAATGCCAAACACTCTGCAACCAGCTCCTCTACATAGAAATCAAGCTTCTTCTGGACCTGAACCAGAGTCGAACATCCCAGCCTCTCGATCACCACCCCGATTCCAGAAATCCTAGCCCCCGAATCACCGGGGCAGATAACAGACACACCCTTAAAATACATTTTAACTACATTCTCATCTAAATCCACCTTCACATGATCTTCCTTCTCCTTCAATTCATCCTCATCTTCGCAGCAGCTCTTGAAATCGTCTTCATCTTCCTCCACCCTCAAACCCAATGCTTCACTCCCACCTTCCATGTTTAAATTCCTGCCAAGAACTCCTTCTTCATCCATTGCCATCCACTAATTTCCCCCAATCACCAAAAATTCCTTTATTTCCAGATATCTCAGATTCAAAAATCTCCCAAAATAGAAAAAAAAAAAATCAAATCACTCTTCAACCAGATACAGGGGAGGAAATGAATGGCCAGGAAATCAACAAATTTCGCCAAACATCAACCAAAATCTTATCAGCATTCCTGATTATCTTCAATCCTCATACCGAACTCTGTACGGATATTCAAGAACCACACATCAGCTTCAAGATCCAATTTTTCGAAATAAAGCATACAAATACAAATATAATATGCAGCATAAAAATTAGCCCACAAAAGAAGCTCCCCCCACCACCAAAAAAGGGCATTCAACAAATTATTTTAATGTGTTCATAAACCCAACAAAGCAAAAAACCCACATCGCAATTCTGTATGCAGAAATAATTAATCCACAAATTTAAAAACAAAGCAGAAATATGCAGAGAATGGAAGAATCACCTGACACTGTATCTGAGAGAATTACTTTGTTTATTAGTAATAAACATGTATATACAAATGTTTGCATTCACAGAGCCATAATCCGGCAAATCCTGCCTTGTGTCTGCAAATAGGCATTCGCATAATTTTTCTTTCTTGATTGCAGAGAGAGAGAGAGAGAGAGAGAGAGAGAGATCAGTTACTGTGGCTTTGGGCAGAGCTTAATACTCCTATTTTGTTGATTTTCTATTTAACAAAGTTAATTTTTTGCAAAGCTGAAGTTTGGAGCTTTTACCACTATGTGGAAATGGCAAAAGAAATCCAAGAAATTAGCCACAAAATATGATCTTTAACAGAAAGAGATAAAGAAGTAGGAGTATAAAATAAATATTCTTATCTCTTACTTTTGTCTAGTATTTATTCTCCCACTAGATTCAACTCAAGCACTACTGATCTATATTCTCTTTATGTCACATAAATATATAATTTAATAAATTCATAAGTTTGAAATCCGAGCTTAGAATCACACAAAATGCAGGTCAAATTAAAATAATTAGTTACTGCATGTATTTTACTCAAATTCTTCGTATAATTCATTCGTGTATGCTTTGCTAATTTACTCAAATTATGATTTACTTTATTTAAAAAATGGAAATGATTTTCTTTTTTGCATTAAAAAACAGCGCAGAATTACAAACTGTGTTGGTGGGGCCCACACGTGATTAATTAAGGACGTGGCAGCTTGAAAAAGGCGGAGGTGCATGATTAAATTTGGAGGTTAGCGCATGGAATGTGAGCCCCCCCATTATATTCTGTTCACATGATTTAGAAATGACGCACTTAATTGCCAGACAAAAATATGAAGTAATGTATTAAATTAATTTCAAGATTCGAAAAATAAAATCAAAAACCAACAAACAGTAGAAGCACATGTCCCTTGCGTTTGTTTCAAGCCTAATCTGTTTGACTTGTTTGCACTTTACATTGGCTTTTTGTAATTTACTAGTAGCATGAATTTTTAAATAACCATGCTGTAGTTATTTTGAAATAATGCTTGGGTCTGGTAAGCTTTTTGGATCAATCTAACTGTTTGCTCATGAATATCAATAAACCTTTGTTAAATTCAGTTTGATAGTTGTCATCGATCCTATGCTGAGACTTGTAGATCACCTTTCATGATATTTCCAAATTAGGACCTTGTTCATTTGTTTGTGTTTAAAATTTTACCTGATTGGCATTTGAATCTGATTTTGTACGTATGAAAACTACCCTAGATTTCAAAATCACGCCATATGTGTGCCATCGTCCTCGGGCACGGACGATGCCTCCTCCATTGTGGGTGCTGGCCATAGGGCGCGCCCAAAGCTTCGGGCGCCGAAGAAGCGCGGACGATGGTCTATCGTCCACGCCATCGGGCACCATAGTGGGCTCGGCGGACGATGGCACGCGTTTTTGAATTTTTTTTTTTCGAATTTTGTCTATTTAAACCTCGTTTCTCATTCACTTGTTTATACGAACATCTCGCCTCTCTCATTTCTCTCATCTCTCATATTTCTACCTCTCTCACATACCAAAATGAACCACCACGACGACACTAGTTCTAGTTCCTCGGAGTCAGGTAGTCCGACCTCTGAAGCCTTAGATGCAACCTTAATTTTTATAGTTATTTAATTCGTATTGTAATGTATTACTTTTTATAAATGAAATGAAGCTTTTTCCCAATTTTTGTAGTTATTTAAATATTTAAATAAAAGAGGGAACATCATTTTAGGTCTACGAACTTTGACAAAGTATCATTTTAGGTCCGTAAACTTTGAAAATCTTATTTAGGTCCGTGAACTTTGAGTTAGTATCATTTTAGGTCCTTTTTACTATTTCCAAGTTTTTTTGGACGAAAATACCCTCAATACATTAAATGTATATATTTTTAATAAATTTATCATATACTCATATTTTTTTTATAAATATCTTTACAATATATTTTTGACAAATTTTCTAAATATAATTTGACCTTAAATATTATCACTTAATTTTGTGACATGCAAGTAAAATTGCTTCTTCAATTTTTATCTTATTTTTTTTAATGTTGAATAAATAACTTTTCTCTAATAAAAAAAAAATTGAATAAAGATCTTTTCTTGCATGTCACAAAATTAAATTATAATATTGAAGGTCAAATTATATTTAGAAAATTTTTCAAAAATATATTGTAAAGATATTTATAAAAAGATCTTTATTCAATTTTATTATTATTAAAGAAAAGTTCTTTATTCAATTTTAAAAAAAATTAATATAAAAAATTGAAGAAGCAATTTTACTTGCATGTCACAAAATTAAGTGATAATATTTAAGGTCAAATTATATTTAGAAAATTTGTCAAAAATATATTGTAAAGATATTTATAAAAAATATGAGTATATGATAAATTTATTAACAATATATATATTTTAAGGTATTGAGGGTATTTTCGTCCCAAAAAACTTGGAAATAGTAAAAAGGACCTAAAATGATACTAACTCAAAGTTCACGGACCTAAAATGATACTCTGGCAAAGTTCGTTGACCTAAAATGATGTTCCCTCTAAATAAAATAAAATGCATAGGACGGGCCTTAAGGCGCCACACTGCAGGTGGGAGGATAGGATGATAAAAATAATGATGTGGCGGTGCATAGGGCGCGCCTAAGGGCGCCCCATTGCTAATGCTCTAATACCCACTAATTCGATTCGGAAAGTGTAGATCACCTTTTCATGAGATAATCACAGTTCTATCCAGCTGTTATTAGTATATATTTATTTATTGTTTGATTATCCAATAGTTTGATTGTGTTATTTAAATATTTGATAATCATGATTATGGCATCCTTAAAGTGGGACTAACATTGATGTAATTTAATTACTGATTGCATGTCAGAAGTCAGTACTTGTACAGGAATTGTTTGACCAGTTTTTCTTTAAGTAATTGGTAAGTAGGTTATTCGAATCCACCCAATTAACTTTCATCTCTAAATAACTTGGAATTTACTTCAGAGTTGGTAGTTAGTTAAACACTTTTGACCATATTTATTTTATAAATTGCAGTTAATGAAACTGACATGAATACTTATAATATTGAACCGAGGATTACCAATTAAGAATTTAATTATTAGAATAATATTGCATGAAACTGACATGAATATTGAAACGAGTATTATCAATTAATAATTTAATTTATACACATTGAATTGATGATTACAGTCTTTACAGATTGATTCAGTCTTTAAATTTGATTTTTTTTTAAATCTAGTATTTTCCAAATTGGAAACATAAATTATGAATTTATTGAAAAATAGTAAGTTGGCACAACTCATCAACCCATAGATGATTAATAATTTGTTATTGAAATGTGTATATGAAAGGCGCAGATGATTTTATATAATTATATTTGCTCGTTTTTATTACAAAATAATGTGGGGTTAGTGACCAATTGTACAACATTGAACTGTCACAATTATTTAATAGAGTATAGGAATATAATGAAAATAAGTTAGTAGTGAGTCCACTAAATCACATTTTCTGGTAAACAGTTGGTATGGTAGGTAAACAATTAGAAATTAGAGAGAAAGGGCATTTAGATAGAGACCACCTAAATAATTGCATTGGTAATTATTTCCTCTTTTATATCTTCACCTAGCTCTCTTTACTCACTAGTAGAGTTGTAGTGTCCGATTCATGTAAGTTCCGGGGTAGATCGATCACACCACAAGCTTATAAGGATCCGAAAAAAATCATTAAATCTTGTATTTGAAGTTATCATCAATGCATCGGTTCTACTAAGCCCTATCTAGTTATGTGCTTCATCTGCCATCTATTGTCATTGATGCAAGCTACATCGTTCTTGACTTTTAATGTCATCGACGGGCTCTTCACTATGTGACCCTACGAGTTCCGATTTACGATGTTTTAGTGTCATTACGACATTAACTTAGTTTGGAGGCTATTTTATTGGGCTAATATTGTAGGCTATTTGGTTGGGATAATTTTGTTCAACCTTTTGGTGAACCACATTCTGTATAGTGAGGTAAATTAATAAATGGGCCTTGCAGATAAAACGATCCAAATAAAATATAATAGTAAGTCCATTAAGAGGGATTGCCCAAATACTTTGTAGCAGTCCTATGATCCTAAAAAATATATGGGCCTTAATTTAGCCCAAAACATAAAATTAGCACATTCGTAAGACATATATATAGCTCCAAGTTTTTTATTTATTTATATTTATGTTGAAATTACTACTATGTCTAAACGCAATAACAACTTAATTAACAAGATATAGCATAACACTATTTTATGACTCAATTAGTACTACAAACAAAACTTAGATTTTACTCCCTCCGTCCTACTTTAGTAGTCCCAATTGCTTTTGAGCACTCGTTTATAAAAATGATAATAAATAGTTAAAGTGGAGAAATGGTAAAGTACGAGAGAGAATAATTGTAGACAAGATTCTTCTCTATATTATTTTTTCTTACTTTATCATTTCTTCACTTTACTATTTATTATCATTTTTACAAAACGAGTGCTCAAAAGCAACTAGGACTGCTAAAGCGGGACGGAGGAAGTAGCAGATTAATAAATAATATAATGGATTCTAACTACTCCGCTAATCTCAGGACAAGTTAATCCAAGAGCAATCGAACAATTTCACTTATTGAAAACACTGATTATGTATGTCACATATAATGTATCTCTCTTCGAATCAACCGACAAAAATAATTCAATCACACTATTGCCCTATCACTATAACTACTACACATAACGTCCACATACAATGCAAAACACATCGACACCAAAAAATGGTAACATCACAATCACAATCCAATAGAAACAGCAACAACAACAAAAAAATCATCTCAAAGAAAGTGAATGGGCTAAGATTTGTATGTGCCCACACAAAGCATAAAAGGTTGAAAAACATCTCACCCCACCCCCTTAGGGTTTCCCCACAACCCACCCACACCCCCTAGAATAGGGGTCAATTTATCATTGCATTGTTTATCCACTTTAACATATGATCCACCTAGGGGTCCAATATGGTGAGGACGCCGACTCCCACCGCCCAACCCCTTCTTGCAAAGCCGTTTCTACGTTAAGCTCTAGACGACTTGATCTCAAATGAAAAGTGAGAAAACCAGGGGAAAAAAAAAACCGATGCCGGATAGTGATGCAAGGTTACCAATGATGAACAAAAAATCNNNNAAACTGGGCTTCATCCTGGGCCGAGATCCTAGCAGCTCTGGCCTTCTCAAAGTCTGCCTTAGCCTGTTCGGCCTGGTGACGAGCAGCCGCCAACTTCCTCTGCATCTCAGCATAATCGTTGGACGCTTTGGAGAGTTCAACGGCGACGAGCTTGGAGAGCATATCGTTCCTCTGAAAATGGAAAAAGGAAAAAGTCAACCGAGGGGCACAAAAAATACAGGAAAAAAGCAAGGCCAGAAAATCAAGAAGAGAATTCACCTCGGCGAAGTCCGTGGGCCATAAAAAGGGCTCACAGATATGTTCCGAAGGAGGCGCCAAGACCACGTCTTTCTCCGGCGCTCTTGGGGGCTTCTGGGTCTTCCCCTTCCTACTTGCCGAAGTCGACTCCGGCTTCTTTGGATCCGAAGAAGAGGTCTTTTGCCTCTTCGGATTCTTCTCGGCATCAGACGCCGAGCTGGTGGTTTTCGGCCTCTCCGGTTCCTTAGATTCGGAGGATTTGCGACCGAACTTGTTTAGCAAGTTCACTGCCAAAAAGCAAGAAAACAAGGTTAGTTTTCGTCGTCAAGGCAGTAATGCATAAAAAAGAAATCCTCACCCTCAGCCTCTTCGTCCGAAGACGAGGAGTCGAACACGAAGTCGCCCTTGACGAGCTCAGACTCCAGGTACTGCTTCCTAATCATAGGAATCTTATTGAGCGCCCTCGAGCTCGTCCAACGGTTCTAACCGAGGATGAGGAATCACGGACTTCGGCCTCTCCAGGGAAAGCCCGGAGCCGCTGTCCTATTATAAAAAAAGAAGCGATGTTGCCACTTTGCCACTTGGTTTTGCAGAAGCCCTAAAAGGCTGTAAAGGGATCAAGTAAAACCAAGATCCTTTTCTCTTAAACTGGAAGAAATTAAGGATTGCCCTCAGAGACAGATCCTTATCTAGCTACGCAGTTCGGCAGCAAAGGCCGATAAGTGCCTCCAAGAGTTCGGAGTCACCTGACCTAAAGGGAGTTGAAAAAAATCAAGCAGCTCTACAAAGGCAGGGGGAAGAGGGAAACGAAGCCCGCATTCCAAGCCGGCTTCATAAACGGTGGCGTAACCCTCCGGCGGCGAGTCAGCCCTATGAAGGTCGTCGGGAATCGCAACCTTCCCCCAGGAAAAAAATATTTTTCGTGTAGGGATATCACAGTATCCTTACTCAAGATGCTGTGAAAATACTCTACGGTCTTCTCCCCGATTCTTTCCGGCTAGAAGACCCCTTATCCCCTTTCCTACCGCTACCTGACTCAGAAGAAGAAGAAGAAGACATAGTTCTTACTCTTTGAAAGTCTGAAGAAATTCTGAAGAAATTCTTGAAAGCGGAAGGAAATTTTTACGCGAAACAGAGAGAATGCAGAAGAAGCAATAGCAAAAGTGTTCAAATGATGAAGAAAGGACGTATTTATCAGATTCGGAGAAGATTTCAAAATCATCGCACCGTTTCGAATCCCACCTTTTCAGGATTCAACGGCCGGATTTTACTGTCGCATTTAATGCAGTCACGCGCAAGGCACGTCCCCTGACGTCAGCCTTCCCCGTACCTTTATCCAGAATGCCGAAGTGACTCGCTTCGCCGAAGTGATTCACTTCGCTTTTCGGGGGGGGTAGTGATGGGGTACGTACTAAACAAGCCCAATAGCAGTGACGGCCCATCAGCCCAAAGCCCAAGGAAGAGTATCAGTTCGGCTTTACCAAAGAGTTCGGCCCCAGCCTACAACTCGGTAAAAGCCGACCAAGCAGTTCGGTCCCCAAGGAAGAGTATCAGTTCGGCATTACCAAAGAGTTCGGCCCCAGCCTACAGCTCGGTAAAAGCCGACCAATCAAGCTCTACTCTCAGATTGGCAAAAGCTGCTCGGCAATAGTTCAGCAGTTCGGTCTCATTATTCGACCGAACTGGGAGATAGTGGTGTCAACTCATGCAGGATCTCATGCAGGATAGCGGACCAAACAAAGAGATAGTGGACCCATGCAGGATCTCATGACCTCCACGACATCCACGACATAATTACTGATGATGTAAGCCACGACCTAGTTAGTGGTGATGTAAGCCACGACCTAGTTAGTGGTGATGTAAGCCACGACCTAGTTAGTGGTGATGCAAGCCACGATCTTAGTTCAATGTATAAATAGAACTTAGATCAGATGGAGGAGAGGCCAGACATCAAATATCATATAGCAAGTTTGTATTTGTAAGCTGGAAAACCAGATCAAGCAATACAATCTTGCCCTCCTTTCTTCCCGTGGACGTAGATTTACCTCAGTAAATCGAACCACGTAATTCCTTGTGTTGTGATCTATATTCATTACCTGCATTTACTACTATCAAAAATTCGCCCAACCATCAGGTCCCACGTTATTTTGCTCTTTTTGCCTACGTCAAAATTATTAAAAACAACATATTTTGTGTGTAAAAGTTTGCCCACATATATAGTGGTTTATGTACGAGGAAAATTTTCAAATTTCGTGACTCTGTTTCGTATTTAAATCAAATTCAATTGATTACATGCCATTTCAGTAAAAAAACCATGACAAGTTGTAAATAATGTTAGCCGATAAGTATACTGAATTGGACCAAAGTGTAATTAGTTTAATACTTCTGAAACTGATTTTTAAATTAATACTATGTCAAATTAGAATTTTATCAAAATATTGTTACAACCTATTATTCTTTTTTAATTTGATAAACCGTGGATAAAAAGATATTATCATGCTACAACTTGATCGTTGCTACTTGCTTAAATATATTACCGAATTAAGTGTGGTAAATTAAAAATTGTGATCGTCTCAATCTTCTTTAGAAAAAAGTACTGTATACACTGTCTTCAAGAAGTTAGTATATTTGATTTTGTTTAGTGCAATATAGCCCACAACTTAACTTTATGTGCTAGAATATTTAATTTTGTTTAGTATATATAAAAACTATTTATGGTATTATAATCTCACTTCAATCCATGGTTAATTATTCTAGCATTAGAGTAGCTTCTTGACAACCTATCAGAGTGCAATATGGCGCACAAATAACATAATGATGACTCCATAACCCAAATTCAATCGATTAAGTACATTTTGAGATTGATGCTAAGGAAAAAACAAGCACACACAAATAGAAGCATCTCACCCATTGAAAAGTCACTCAAACTTGGACCTAGTCCAATTAGATTCACGTACAAACTAACAAGCACACACAAATAGAAGCATCTCACACATTGGAAAGTCACTCAAACTTGGACCTAGTCCAATTAGATTCACGTACAAACTAACAAGCACACACACAAATAGAAACATCTCACACATTGGAAAGTCACTCAAACTTGGACTTAGTCCAATTAGATTCACGTACAAACTAACAAGCACACACAAATAGAAGCATCTCACACATTGGAAAGCCACTCAAACTTGGACCTAGTCCAATTAGATTCACGTACAAACTAACAAGCACACACAAATAGAAGCATCTCACACATTGGAAAGTCACTCAAACTTGGACCTAGTCCAATTAGATTCACGTACAAACTAACAAGCACACACACAAATAGAAACATCTCACACATTGGAAAGTCACTCAAACTTGGACCTAGTCCAATTAGATTCACGTACAAACTACTTCCTATGCATAAAAACGTGTCATCTGCGGAGAGCAAACGTTTATGCATAGGAGGGAGGTTAACACATGACGGCTCGCATCATCACTCTCCCAGCGAGTAGCTCAAGGAGATCAACAAGCGGCCCCACCACTGCACCGATATCGACCAGCAGAATTCTCCTAGTCCGCATCCGCGAACTCGAATCAACACTTCATTTCCTACATCGTTCAACAATTAGTCAATTAAATCGCTGAATTTTGTAATCAATTGAAGCATTTCACGAACGAGATGAATCGATCAATGCAGAAAATTCACGGTGGAGATCTGTAATCAAGAGCGGTCTATGTTTACTAGTAAAATTTATTCGAAAGTACTAGTATATTTTTAGGTGATGTAGATTGCTGATAGGAGCTTTTATCTTACAATCTACACAAAATCTGCATAAATTGAACTACTTTATAAGATAGAAATTTAAAAAAAAAATAGATTTATTAGGGGCTTAAGCCCCTGATTGGTACATGTGTGTCCGTTATTAACATACCGTGCTGCGGAGGAGGCTGATCCGGCGCGGAGCAGCACCTCCTACCTGCGGTGGCGGGGGCTGGTTTATCTGAACCGGGAGATCCATGCTTAGGTGCGCCGCGGTAACGATTCGGTTTATTCTGGTTATGCCAGCGTCCTCCTCTTCCGCCACTGCCACTGCCACCGCGTTCGAGGTTGCATTTGCCGCCGGCCATTTTGTTTTTGGGAAAATTGAGTGGAAGAGAAAAAAATGATCTGATTTAAGTGTGTTGAGGAATGTATGATAGCAAGAGTTTGTTAAAAAAACGATCTTATTTATGAATACACATTACGCAGGAAAAGTAATTATGCGTTGCTTCTTTCAAAAGAAAACGTAGTATTTTGGATTATTATAAAATAGAGAAATGATGTGCTACGTACCTTATACGAGCTCTATATGTGAGTACCACTCTCGTTTGATGTACGTTTAACATTGTTTGTTTCGATTTATATATTTAGTTTGATTCTAATCTATTAAAAAATGTTATTGAAGTTTTTAATTTTACAAAATTCATAAAAAATCAAATCTCGATTTGCTCGTTTTCTTTAAACTTCAAATAAATTAATAAACAAACAAATCGATTTGGTTTTCGTGAATTTTGTGAAATTAAAAACTTCAATAACATTTTTTAATATATTATAATTGAACTAAATATATAAATCGAAACGAACAATGTTAAATGTACATAAAATGAGAGTAGTGCTGATCTCACATAAAGTACATGGCATATTATTTCTCAAATAAAATATATCATTAATTGTTAATAATTCTTAAACTCTCACCAAACCAATACCGACTCGATGTCAACTCTAAAATATTGTGCTATTGTATTGATTTGTCAAGTTTTGCAACCAAAATATTACTACTTAATTCTAATTTTGCGGCCATCAATTACGTTATTTTAGTTGATGTTGTCAAAACATGTTTGTCCAAATTTTAAAGTTACAATGTAGGTAACAAAAGATTTTAGAAGGAGTAGTAAGTAAATAGGCAAAAGAAAAGGAGTGTTGAAAAAAGAAAAGGATAAAGAACGAAAGTGCGTGGAAATATACAAAAGGAAAATCAGTTACTTGCATGGATTAGCATGCTACAGTATACAGAAATGCGAAAGCATAGTCTAACAATAGTATGAAACGACAAACGACTTTGTAGTTTAAGCAGATGACGTCAACTTTGATTGACTCAAGTACTGTGGGACCCACCGACCAACAGTCTTGACATGTACTCTTTCTTGATAATTCACTTTATTCTATTCTTTTACTTTACTTGAAAATTCCAAAGTATTATCCCTAGTGCCTAATCACATCATACTTTACTTAAAATTCCAAAGTATTATCCCTACTGCCTAATCACATCATAATTCTTATCATAAGATGAATACGTTAACAAAACAAACAAAAACAATTTGTGCATTTTCATCGTGAATTCGAATAACTCGATTATTCTTCACGTCTTTAGATTCACACACAAACTCTACAGTGTACAAGCACATCAAACGAAAAACATGATGTTCCGAAGATCAGGGTGGAGTTGATAGAAACTTAGATCGAAAGTGCGAGGCCTCGAAGCCGGAACGGAATGAGATTGGAACTCCTTTGCCGCTTCTTGAAACAGACGCCCGCGGTAGGCTACGAGGTCCGCGTAGTACACCGGAGGGACGAGCGACACCGGCCTCGTGCTCCGCGCGAACGTGAAGCACAGGTTGTATATAAGCTCCTGCAGTTGGTCGGACGAGAAGGAGTTCTCGTCCCACAGCACGCAGTACCGTACGGCCTTGCTCGTCCCAATCCGCCCGTAGTGGCTGCAGAGGTAGAAGTCGAACTCGAACGGGTGAACGATCTTCGTGTCAACAACCGTCCCGGGAGGCACATTCCCCGTGGCGCTTCCGTCCCCGAGATTCTCGAGAAAGAGGCGCGTTTTGTGTCTCTTCTGAGCCACGACGAGGGTGATTCTTGGCTGGTAATGATAGTCAAATACGGCCCTCTTCAAGGCGGATAGCTCCTCGTTCAGCACCATATCAAACTGCCCCTCGCTCACTCCGTCGCGAAAAACAACGATTTTCTTGGGTTTAATCCCGTTGAGCTGGTGGTACGTGTTGACGAGATCCCTGCAAATGGGCCCCAAGTCCAGAATCTTCTCGGTTCTGTGGTCTTGAGGCGAACTCGTGCGGCGTAGCGATTCACAGCAGGCCAGTTAACTGTGGCGACGACGGCAGCTATAGATGGAGTGGTCGATTTCTTTGAGAGTGGATGATTAACATCAGCACCAACGAACATAACATGATCTTCCTCTTCGAAATGAGGAAGTCTTCGAGTGAGCTCCACGTTGCTTCCTCCAAGCTTTGCGTTTATCTTGAGGCAGAGGTTCCCAAGAAACTGGTCATCTCCTCTGTTCGCATGGTTGGACAAGCAACACTGAGTTACAACGCCTACTCGCGTCTCAGATACCCATTTAAGGTATTTGTATCCATGGTGTTTCTCAGCCATGACACAAATTATTATCTGCAATTTGTTCCAACATTTTCTGTTGCCTTCATGAACAACATTTCTGAGAAGCTCTTCCAGTCTGCTCACTGAAGAGAAGTCGCGCATGCCGGTTGAATGGCAGAGCAAAGGCTCTTCCATGACGATTCCTAAACTCTTGGATCGATTTCTCAGATTGCTGATGAAATCCTTTGCTCTGAGCTTTGGAAAATCAAGAAAGCTGAAATCAATCAAGGCCCATCTATCAATTCGTTTTCCTTCCACAACAGAATTCTCAGCCAGGTTCCATTGGCGTTTCTCGTCTTCAACTCTTACTACATCAACGGCACCAAGCTTCAAATCTGGTGGGCCAATTATCCGACCTTCTACAGATGTCATATTCGTCTCAACTTGAAATCCAAAATTTCGAGTGACATCTCTGAGACAAAAAATATTGGAGAGTTTAATTGCGAGCTTATATTTCACGTTTAATTTCAAACAATGCCATCAAAGAGACATCGACAAGCAGAGTTCAAGTCAAGATAATAACTATTTCCTCAAAACAACTACAGCAATAGTTCCAAATCGAACTACATACAGGGAAAAATAGTTGAACTGGACGGCACATAAAGGATTAAAATATGGAGATGGAAAGAAAAAAAGTATGCTAATCAGATTGCAGAATGATGCTAGATGTCATACGATAACACACAAACATGCAGAAAAAGTTAATGAAACGCACCCACAGGGTCCATCATGATCTTGCATCATCTCACTGATTGTGTTTCTCCTTTCTGGTGGCCGAGGCAAACATTTTTCTTTCATTTTCTCCTGTCGGGATTCATCCAAAAGCTCTCTTCTGTACCGTTGCCCCTCAGTTAAGATGCAGAATTCCATCGGAACATGATTTGTACGATATTTCTGCCGAGAAATCAAGCAAGGGATATCCTGGTAAACAATCACCTTCCCATATTTCTCCCTGAAATATTGCACAAGACTGACTTTGACAGTAGGATCCTGTCCTTGGGATCAACAAAATCAAAACCAAAGATCACGGGTAATTTTCAGTCAACCCAGCTTATAGTGAACTGCTGCTTGGTACGCTATGAGTTACTCTAACTGTCAACCCTTTCAAAGCATGTGCAACCCTCCGCCTCAAGTGCAAATCAAGAAAATGCTCCATCAAATTCAGGTATATGCCTCCTGAGGAACTCTACAACTGGCAACGGCTTGCGGCATGACATAACCGAGCAGTCCAAGCACAATGCAGGCCCTGGGCAGTAGGCCGCAAAGTTGATTGGAAGCCTCTATATGCTGCCATACCACCCCCAATATCATCTTCGACCCTGAAACTGGAAGGGTAAAAGTATCTATCAATGGAGATCCTATACCTCGAAGGATTCTCCTTCATTACCATATCCATCCCTTGCAGTATGTCACGAGGCACATAAGGCACCTTACCACTCAAATATTCTTCCAGCTTGGAAAGCTTCAGCTCATTCATTATCTTGATCGAAAACTACGTATGTCTGAGTAGACAAGTCTTCAGCCGATAGCTCCACTCTGAATTGGCCAGTGGGGTAGCGAAACTGCACTGATAGAGATTCTTTTCACCATCATAAGCAGTCCGAATTAGCTGGAAACCGCGCTTGATCATCGAGGAAGAGTTTGTTCAGTATCAAACGAAGTCCACCCGTGTTCCTCAACCTTCTTGCCGGTCTTTTTTCATACGATACTAATTGTCTGATATCCAAACTATAATGGTATATGGTATTCCTTGGTTGAATTTGACAAGAAAATGGTTTTACTAGTAGGTTGACTGATCTTTCCGGCAATGGACCCTGCTCTCTCCGGGCCGCCTAACAGGTAAAATTCTGTTCTCGGATTGTTGTGGTGGGGTGCGCCTCCACAAGGGCTGCCGTTCTGAAATGCTCAACAATTCAAAGTTTCCAAGTTCAGCACTATCCAGAAAATCATACAACCAAAATAATACTCCGTAGTAGTACAAAGGAATCAGCAATTACACTCACAAAAAACCAGTCCTGATATATTTTTAAAGCAAAAACAGAGGGAAAAATCTCAACAACAATAAATTCATCATAATAGAGGCAAGTAAGCTATCACAGTAATAAACTAAAAAAATGGAGAGAAAATCATAGAATCAAGGCAAATACATCGATTTGTTACTTTATAGACCACAATTGAGGGGAAAACAGCAAAATCATACGTATAGGAAGTATAGAAGTTCGCTGGGGAGTGAGAGCAGGAGCGCTCTCGCTAGACCGGCCCACACCCCTGCCGTTGAAGCGGCGGCGACTGATGCTCACCCCCGGCATTGCTAGACTGCGGGATCCGGAGGTGCGGTGGTCTGTATTTTGTTTGCGGCGCCTCTGCCGCCGGCTGTCAGGCAAAAAACATTGATCCACTGTGTTAGGACTATCCGGAATAAACAGTAGCGGGAATCATGGAGACTCCCCCGGAGTTGTTGGCCGCTCGGTCTCTGATCGCCGCCGCCGCGACTGAGGCGATTCGCCGTCCATTGAAGAAGAATCAGTTGCAGAATTAAGGTTTGAAGTTTCAAAATTATTTTACAAAATGACGAACTCCTATTTTTTTTTAATTATTATTATTAATGTCAAATAGGAAGATAATTAGTGAATACTTACGGTCTGGCCTACCTTAATTTAATTATTGAAGATATTAAAAATATTAGCAAAATTTATATTTAATTAATATCTAATTTTGAAATAATTTTATAGCAAATTTTATTAAGTTCAAGTAACATAAGATAGAAAACATTGTTAATAAGCAAAGCAACAAAAATATTGTTTAGAAATGCAATCAAAACGGAAAGGGTTGGCGAAGTGGTTTTGTAGTTAAAAAAAAATTAAAACCGCCCGTCTGTGGGAATCGAACCCACGACCACGTGGTTAAAAGCCACGCGCTCTACCAGCTGAGCTAAGACGGCTTCTGCTCTGAATCAACGGCAATTTCTATATAGCTAAGTTTAGAGTTTAGTGATGGATATAGAATATTGAGTATTCTTGTGTAGACATTCTTCATTGAATCATATTAATAATAAAGATCATCTTTGTCCCGTGGATGTATGTTTTAAACCGAATCTCATAAATTCGTCTTGTGTGTTCAATTTCACGTGCATAATTACATTAATATCAAGTATATCAACTTGGTATGGAGTAAAGATATACGAATCTAACAATTGTTGTATCACTACACCATACCAACATTCCATATATAGATTGCTCCAATCCAGTACATGGACAACCTTGTTTCCATTGTTGAAATATAAGGCCGGTCACGTAGTTTGACTGTGTTGTATAAGTAAAGAAATAACGACTATCGGAGTGTGTAAATAGGACGAGGAAAAGATATAAAATATCGATTATTGGGCTAGCACCTAAAGTATTGAAAGAGAAAAGTAGAGGATATAGGAGTAGTAATAATGTTGTTAACTGAACTAAAATTTCAATATGGTTAAATTGTCCAACCAATTCGGTGGGTCCGAATAACACTGCGAAATCATTAAAATAATGCTGTGTAGAACATAGGTGGAAATCTACTTGTTAGATTAAGAACACGTGATCTACTACAAGTGTACAACAAAGAGGTGAACCAGTAGGAGTGTAGGAGTATAACATGAAATCTGATGGAGTATTAATTTCTTTTTCATTTTGCTTTTCAATGACGATAACAATATATTTTCCTCTCATATCTCTCCTCTTGAATCTGTTCATCAAGAATCGGACAGAAATCTCGATCATTATACATATGATGTAATCGAGCACGAGCACTAGCACGAGCTCGGTTTACGAAGCTAAAGCAATACCGAAAGGTAGCCCCGAAGGAGTGGAGAGTGAGGTGCTCTACCTCTCCTATATACGTTCCAGCGTCCACTGTATGTAGTCTTCGTAGTAGTTATCGCTTATAACAGAGACGAAACCTCTCGAGCCAAGGCAGCTGATGCAGATCCTTCATCGCATCTGCATACGAGTCCGTGCACTGCGGGGGCGCTTGATATGGATTTTGGTCGTTCAAACCGAACCCTCCGGCAAGGAACCTCTGGATCAGGGCCAGCTGCGACCGCTCTTGATCCGAGTAAGCGTCCATTGTCATCGGGGAGTGACGCAAACGAGTCCCACGCCCACTGCTCCAGCTGCTGGGTAGGGTACGCGGCCATCTCCTCTGTGTGATCGTCTTCCCAAAATGCGCAGTGGCATGTCCGCAGCCGTCCCTGTAGTCTGCCCCACACGAGTAGCAGAACTCGTGCCCGCACCTGAAAAGGAGAAATGGGATGAGAATCGAGCACACAAAATTGCCTCGTTCGTCTCTTTCAGCATTTAACCATGCCAATTCAACGTGAATTATGAGCGGAACACATAACCCCAATACGAAACCCAACGAACAATAAAGACACGAGCAAGAGCTTGAAATTATCGACTCTTGACGGGTAATATCAAGGGGTAACTTTGCCTAACTGTACGAGCTTTCGTCCTTTAATTAGAAACTACTTCTATTTTGCCTAACTTTGGAGGTAGAATCAACCCTAACATTACCTCCGTCCTTTAAAACTAGAAACTACTTCTATTTTGGTCTATCCCTTATAATTAGAAACTTCCTATTTTATGAAATTTTTTCTCTCTAATGAGGTGGGACTCATTCTCCACTAACAAAACTTCAACCACTTTTTCTTTCTATCTCCTTCTTACTTTATCAATCGTGCATTAAAACTCGTGTCGTAGTATCGATTATGGTAGTACTAATTTGTCACGCTAGATAACAAAATCATCTTACCAGCAAGTCATGTGGTAGCAGCCATGAGCTAGCTCGATCATCGTCCTGCACTGCAAGCAGCGTCTCCACCTCTTGTTCCGGGCCAGACGATGCAGGGTCAAATCAGAGGCATCTCTCTCCTCCAACGGGAGCCTTTGATACTCATCGCAGGTCATGGAAGAATGCCACGGCACCTCACAATCAACACAGATGAACCCTTGACAGACGGGACACTCCACACAGCTGTTGTCCGACTGGCTCGACGAGCTTGCCCTAGTCGACAAGCAATCGTAAGGGTCAAGCAGCACTGAGCAGGTAGGATACGGGCAGTACATCTTGTTAGAGCTCAGCACGTCTGCTTCTCCGAGGGCTCTCTCCAGAGACTCGTAAGAGGCAACGGGAAGAAATGTCCTGCACTCTGAAGCCGAAATGCAGTACTTGCATCCCAACTGAGGGCATCTGATTGGCACTTGACTGTAATCCACTTTCCCCTCCACATAGGTTTTCATACAGTGGGAGCAGAACCTATGGGAACATTTGAACGAGAGCATCATCGAGGAGAGCTTCTCCTCGCAGCAAATCGAGCAGTTCTCCATTGGTTCCTCCCCGTTACAACGAGAGGAGACTATACCAACAGCAACTTGAGCTAAACTTAACGCCTTGAGTACGTCACTAGTTGGGACGAGTTTTAGAACAAACGTCTCGAAATTACATGCCTGTTCCATGATCCTTTGACCCAATGCTGCCAAAGAGGACTCTCAACAACCTTATTATCAACAATCTGAGAAAGAAATTCACAAAAGATTCAACATTGAATGTATCAAAAAAATTCTTGATCAATATATTTCAACAATGAATTCTGCAAGAACGTGAATTTGGGGGTTTAGGTTTAGCAGCTCCTCACCTGACTATGCAAGATTTCAGAATCCGTGAAGGCTAAAACGCGTCTAGCCTCGTGCTGTGCAGCCTCAGAGAAACCATCCAGCAATGCCAAACACTCTGCAACCAGCTCCTCTACATAGAAATCAAGCTTCTTCTGGACCTGAACCAGAGTCGAACATCCCAGCCTCTCGATCACCACCCCGATTCCAGAAATCCTAGCCCCCGAATCACCGGGGCAGATAACAGACACACCCTTAAAATACATTTTAACTACATTCTCATCTAAATCCACCTTCACATGATCTTCCTTCTCCTTCAATTCATCCTCATCTTCGCAGCAGCTCTTGAAATCGTCTTCATCTTCCTCCACCCTCAAACCCAATGCTTCACTCCCACCTTCCATGTTTAAATTCCTGCCAAGAACTCCTTCTTCATCCATTGCCATCCACTAATTTCCCCCAATCACCAAAAATTCCTTTATTTCCAGATATCTCAGATTCAAAAATCTCCCAAAATAGAAAAAAAAATCAAATCACTCTTCAACCAGATACAGGGGAGGAAATGAATGGCCAGGAAATCAACAAATTTCGCCAAACATCAACCAAAATCTTATCAGCATTCCTGATTATCTTCAATCCTCATACCGAACTCTGTACGGATATTCAAGAACCACACATCAGCTTCAAGATCCAATTTTTCGAAATAAAGCATACAAATACAAATATAATATGCAGCATAAAAATTAGCCCACAAAAGAAGCTCCCCCCCACCACCAAAAAAGGGCATTCAACAAATTATTTTAATGTGTTCATAAACCCAACAAAGCAAAAAACCCACATCGCAATTCTGTATGCAGAAATAATTAATCCACAAATTTAAAAACAAAGCAGAAATATGCAGAGAATGGAAGAATCACCTGACACTGTATCTGAGAGAATTACTTTGTTTATTAGTAATAAACATGTATATACAAATGTTTGCATTCACAGAGCCATAATCCGGCAAATCCTGCCTTGTGTCTGCAAATAGGCATTCGCATAATTTTTCTTTCTTGATTGCAGAGAGAGAGAGAGAGAGAGAGAGAGAGAGATCAGTTACTGTGGCTTTGGGCAGAGCTTAATACTCCTATTTTGTTGATTTTCTATTTAACAAAGTTAATTTTTTGCAAAGCTGAAGTTTGGAGCTTTTACCACTATGTGGAAATGGCAAAAGAAATCCAAGAAATTAGCCACAAAATATGATCTTTAACAGAAAGAGATAAAGAAGTAGGAGTATAAAATAAATATTCTTATCTCTTACTTTTGTCTAGTATTTATTCTCCCACTAGATTCAACTCAAGCACTACTGATCTATATTCTCTTTATGTCACATAAATATATAATTTAATAAATTCATAAGTTTGAAATCCGAGCTTAGAATCACACAAAATGCAGGTCAAATTAAAATAATTAGTTACTGCATGTATTTTACTCAAATTCTTCGTATAATTCATTCGTGTATGCTTTGCTAATTTACTCAAATTATGATTTACTTTATTTAAAAAATGGAAATGATTTTCTTTTTTGCATTAAAAAACAGCGCAGAATTACAAACTGTGTTGGTGGGGCCCACACGTGATTAATTAAGGACGTGGCAGCTTGAAAAAGGCGGAGGTGCATGATTAAATTTGGAGGTTAGCGCATGGAATGTGAGCCCCCCCATTATATTCTGTTCACATGATTTAGAAATGACGCACTTAATTGCCAGACAAAAATATGAAGTAATGTATTAAATTAATTTCAAGATTCGAAAAATAAAATCAAAAACCAACAAACAGTAGAAGCACATGTCCCTTGCGTTTGTTTCAAGCCTAATCTGTTTGACTTGTTTGCACTTTACATTGGCTTTTTGTAATTTACTAGTAGCATGAATTTTTAAATAACCATGCTGTAGTTATTTTGAAATAATGCTTGGGTCTGGTAAGCTTTTTGGATCAATCTAACTGTTTGCTCATGAATATCAATAAACCTTTGTTAAATTCAGTTTGATAGTTGTCATCGATCCTATGCTGAGACTTGTAGATCACCTTTCATGATATTTCCAAATTAGGACCTTGTTCATTTGTTTGTGTTTAAAATTTTACCTGATTGGCATTTGAATCTGATTTTGTACGTATGAAAACTACCCTAGATTTCAAAATCACGCCATATGTGTGCCATCGTCCTCGGGCACGGACGATGCCTCCTCCATTGTGGGTGCTGGCCATAGGGCGCGCCCAAAGCTTCGGGCGCCGAAGAAGCGCGGACGATGGTCTATCGTCCACGCCATCGGGCACCATAGTGGGCTCGGCGGACGATGGCACGCGTTTTTTTTTTTTTTTTCGAATTTTGTCTATTTAAACCTCGTTTCTCATTCACTTGTTTATACGAACATCTCGCCTCTCTCATTTCTCTCATCTCTCATATTTCTACCTCTCTCACATACCAAAATGAACCACCACGACGACACTAGTTCTAGTTCCTCGGAGTCAGGTAGTCCGACCTCTGAAGCCTTAGATGCAACCTTAATTTTTATAGTTATTTAATTCGTATTGTAATGTATTACTTTTTATAAATGAAATGAAGCTTTTTCCCAATTTTTGTAGTTATTTAAATATTTAAATAAAAGAGGGAACATCATTTTAGGTCTACGAACTTTGACAAAGTATCATTTTAGGTCCGTAAACTTTGAAAATCTTATTTTAGGTCCGTGAACTTTGAGTTAGTATCATTTTAGGTCCTTTTTACTATTTCCAAGTTTTTTTGGACGAAAATACCCTCAATACATTAAATGTATATATTTTTAATAAATTTATCATATACTCATATTTTTTTTATAAATATCTTTACAATATATTTTTGACAAATTTTCTAAATATAATTTGACCTTAAATATTATCACTTAATTTTGTGACATGCAAGTAAAATTGCTTCTTCAATTTTTTATCTTATTTTTTTTAATGTTGAATAAATAACTTTTCTCTAATAAAAAAAAATTGAATAAAGATCTTTTCTTGCATGTCACAAAATTAAATTATAATATTGAAGGTCAAATTATATTTAGAAAATTTTTCAAAAATATATTGTAAAGATATTTATAAAAAGATCTTTATTCAATTTTATTATTATTAAAGAAAAGTTCTTTATTCAATTTTAAAAAAAATTAATATAAAAAATTGAAGAAGCAATTTTACTTGCATGTCACAAAATTAAGTGATAATATTTAAGGTCAAATTATATTTAGAAAATTTGTCAAAAATATATTGTAAAGATATTTATAAAAAATATGAGTATATGATAAATTTATTAAAAATATATATATTTTAAGGTATTGAGGGTATTTTCGTCCCAAAAAACTTGGAAATAGTAAAAAGGACCTAAAATGATACTAACTCAAAGTTCACGGAC